>NC_092199.1:17985305-18285305 GCF_043641665.1 Enoplosus armatus
GTGTTTCAGAATACATGCATGCGTTTGTGTGTATGGGGCTCCAATAGTGTTGCTCAGTTTCCCTCTCATGTCCAAATGTGCTTTATTGGCATGAAATGCAACTCAAAGTCAAGAAGAGTAGCATACATAATGCTCCTTGTTTCCTTCAGTGAAGGGCTGTTGTATTGTGCGACACCAGTTTCAGGATTGCTGTCTTATCGCACCAACACACTCACTCTTGTAAAGCACAAAAATAATGCATATCCCTCTCTTCTCTCCCCCCCACCCCCCACCCCCACCCCCCTGTCTCCTTTCTCTCCCTCTACAGAGAGCCTTTGATGCTGATCCGATATATATTTCCCCCACAATGCCTCAGCATATTCTGACGTCTGATAGTTGCATAACCATCAAAAATAGGCAAGTGGGGTGTCCTGGCTTTTCTTGCTCTCTCTCTCCCTCTCTTTCTGTGGCTCTGTACAAACACACACACACACACACACACACAGAGGGTGTATGACAGAGGGTGGGGGAGACTGCAGCACCCACAGAGGTCTATTTCCATCTATCCGGGCTCTCCCCCAACACACACTCACGGGGAGAAGAGAGAAAGAGCATGACATAGAAAACGGAAAGGAACAAAACTCAGGAGAGAGAAACGGAACAGGGGAGCTTCAGGGAAAGAAAAGGCAGTAGGAAGGGGGGGGGGGGGGGGGGGGGTTGCCATATTTACAGCTGGGTTTAGTGGAACAGTGGTTTGGGTTTCCTGTCAGCGCAGCCCGGATTAGCCTGTTCTTCCTCTTCTTCTTCTTCTTCTTCAAAAAAAAAAAAGCCTCCTGGCAGCCGCTGCCAGACCAATCTTTTCAGTCTCTCTCTGTTCTTCATTCCATGTCCTCTTCACTCTCTCTCTCTCTCTCGCTCTCTCTCTCTCTATAAAGCCAAGCCAGGAGATGCCATCACCATCTCAAATGCACGCTGATAATGAAATGTGTTTGAGTTTTGAGTGTGGAGGAGGTTGGGAACAGTATGCTTACTTAAAAGCTATCTAGCTCCTTTTAAACCGAAATCTGCGGATGTTTGCTCAGTTGTCATCGTGCGACCTAAGTATTGAGCTTGAGTCATGTAATAAAAGGTGGTTGTATATGGGGGTGTGTGTGTGTGTGTGTGTGTGTGGGGGGGGGGGGGGGGGGGGGGGTGATTGTAACATAGTGTCAGTTTCCTGATGACTTCTGGATGCTTCCGTTCCACACATGATGTCCTTAGGTACTGCGCGATGGCCTGTTGAAAGCTCAAAAAAAAAAGCTGGTAAGTGGACGTAAGAGTTGAGATTTTTTTTTTTTTTTTGTCACGCTTGTTTTATGGCAGAGGGAGCACGTCTGTATGACTTGGAATGGAATGATTGAGAATTGTCCCTTTGCTAAAGTGTGAGTTTTTGTTACTTTCCCAGCTAGCAACAGCAACATTCAACATATAGCGCCTTAAAAATCTATAATAATTGTAAAACCTTATTGGCCGTGTAAAGTGAGAGCTGTGTCCATATTCTCGGCGCAAAGTCAAACACGTTTTGGGTGGTTGTCTCTTATCACTGATTCTGTTTGTTATGTTCAGACCTCAGAATTGGGTTTCTATTCTTTGCAGATGATGTGGCACTGTTGGCTTCATCAGACTGCGACCTACAGCATGCACCAGGGTGGTTTGCAGTCCAGTGTGAAGCAGTCGGGACGAGACTCGGCACCTCCATGTCTGAGGCCATGGTTCTTTGCCGTCTCTGGGTTGGGAGTGAGCTGCTGCCTCAAGCAAAGGAGTTCAAGGTATCTCGGGGTCCTGTTCACGAGTGAGGGTAAAATGGAATGGGAAGTGGGACAGGTGGATTGGAGCGGCGTCAGCAGTAATGCGGGCGTTGTACCGGACCTTGAAGAGGGAGCTGAGCCGAAAGGCAAAGCTTTTCAATTTACCACTCGATCTAGCCTCACCTATGGTCATGAGCTTCGGGTGGTGGCCGAAAAAATGAGATGGTGGGTACAAGTGGCCGAAATAAGCTTCCTCCGCTGGGGGGCTGGGCTCAGCCTAAGAGATAGGGTAAGGATGGCGGAGCCACTGCTTCTTCACATCAAAAGGAGCCAGTTGAGGCGTCTGGTTCAAGCATCTGATCAGGATGCTTCCTTGGTGCCTTTTTCTCGGGCGCGTTCACCTGGTAGGAGACCCCTGGGCGGATCTCGCTGGAGTGATTATACGATATATCTCATCTGGCAGGGGAAAACGTGACAGGGGAGGGGGGCGCCTGGATTACCTTGCTCAGTCTGCTGCCACAAAAAAAAAAAAAAAGAGAATGGACGGATGGATGAATGGAAGTTAAAATTATTATTCTTGCCGGCCTGCAAGAGTTTGTGTTCGTGAGCTGGAGGAGACAAACTAATATCAACTAATCGATTAACACTGACTGGTCTGTATTGTAAGGTGTGCATAATGCTGTTTTGCTGAGCCCAGGATGCAGCGATGGCGCCCTTGCAAAAAAATATTGTCTGGGGGAGAACTTGCATTGAGCTTTTTCTGGCAAATTATGAGCATGGGGAGGCGAGCCCCGGCATTAAAATGATTAAATCCTGGCCATGTGATACAACTTTTATCGTTAAAAAAGACAAATGTAACCAGATCATCGGGGATCCTGGCCTGGTGTACCGTACGTTAGGCCTTCACATCAGTATTTACTGCCTCTCTCTATAGACAGCAGCACTGGTCATGCGTATTTATAGATGTATGCTGGTCGACTAGCTATAAGTCTTTGCTGCTGATCTCCTCCCTTCTTTCCCTTTCTTTTGCACCTCCCTTTGATCCTCCATGTGCACTTTCTCCTTCCAAAATTGGATTGCTAATAAACCTAATGGCAGCCTGTTGGCCAACCGAGACCTGCCCACTTACAGGAACCACAGGGGAGGGATGTGTTTGTTTGGAGGCTTGTGTGTGTGTCTTTCTTTGTTCGTGTGCTCATGCATGTGGTTACATATTTATAAGGTGTGTGTGCGCGCCGCGTTTGCATGTGTTTTATTTGGTACTTCTATCAGCATATTTTGGTGCTACTGCGTCCAAAACATTCTGGCGTTGCTCAGTGTTTACGCTCTTTCTTTTTCTTTTTTTTTATGTGAACATAAATAAAAATGTGCGCGTACGTGTGTGTGTGTGTATGTGTGTGTGTGTGAGAGAGAGAGAGAGAGAGAGAGAGAGAGAGAGAGTCCAGCACTGTGTTTTAATGTTCACATGAATTGGTTTTCTCCTGTCAATGGTTTAGAAAACAGCAGATAAATCAGCAGCAGTGACTGGGCCGTAGCCCTGAGCTGCATCCAGATTAACCTGCTCTCTCTCTCTCTCTCTCACACACACACACACACACACACACACACACGTATATACAGTAAACTATGTACACACTGGATAGACCAAAAAACACACAGCGTACATGTTGTACACTGAAATATTTATGTACAACAAATTGACGTGTTTCCACCTTTCTGAAACACGCACACACACACACACACACAGTAATCTCAGTCAGATACATGTGAATTGTCAATACGGTGGGGGCCACTCCTGGTGCTTTTCCTGCTCTCCCATCACTCCCCGCTCTCTTCTCTTCTTAATCTCTCTTTGCTTTTTTTTTTTTTTATCACCACATTTGACTCCTCAGAGGCTGCCCTCATTTCTCAAAGCGGCGTTCACACATGCACGTATGGAGGTTTCCCGTGCATACATGTGCAATCACTCTCACTCTGTGTATGCAAATGAATCAGGGGGCTTACAAACTGCTGTTCTGGAGGAGATTGTGGCTACCATAGGCACCCGACAGAAAATTACAACCGCTGCATCAACCACCACCTCTGTTCTATTTAAAGCACATCATTAAACGCTGGTATTGTAATTAGCATATGTAATGAAGGCCTTTACTCGATAATATCATTATGTTGCGTGTCACAGTCTTGTATCAACGCGTTACCGCTGGCAACAAATTCACGAGTTACAGTACATTACAACAGCCCGACTGCTTATCCGGGACCTGTGAGAACGTGATGTGACAGTGGTTACTGTTGGCCGACAGAGGTGCTTGTTTCCGTGCTGTGTCTTGTTTGATGTATGTCTTTGCGGTACCGATGTCACAGAGGCTGTTCACGGCCAGTAATGAAGCACATTAATTTAATCATCGCATCTAATTAATCTTCACACCTCGACTCGCCGTCTGATGTCTCCGGAGGGGTTAGGAAGGGAGACAGTGGGAGCATGGGAGTGCACGATCTTAAGTAATCCCACTTTCCACTTGCACTGTCAAACACCACGAAACACCATTCATTTACAGATATCCCCTGATTTACACTGAAATGCCTTCAATAAACTGTACTTGAAAGTAATAATACATTCCAAAGATGATAAAATAACGGTTTTATTGAGGACTTTTTAAAAAAAAAAAATCTAATCTACTGTGTAAAATGCATAAAAATAAGATTGTTTAAAACTTTATATTTACAGTGTTTGTGATTACATTGCATGTTATAATATAATAAGTAGAATAACTTTTCACAAGCACCAACAATATCCAAAACAACGGTATCCTGCTTTAGGGTTATCTTTTACTCTTCTCCCCCACCAAGCCCCTTCTTCCCAGTGACTAAAAAAGTTTTTATAATGGTTGTTAAAAACTGGAATCCACCACAGCCCTGGTCATTTGTTTGTAGCCCTCAAAAACTTTGCGTGTAATCAATCCACTGCCGTCGGGCCTCAGAAGGTCAGTGCGGCCTGCAAAGACGGAATACATTTGAAAACATATTCATGTCTTACTGGCTGGCTGGGGGGGCAGGCTTGGTTGCTCGTAAGCCCCGTAGCGTCTTTCAGTTTCTATGATTTGTTCTGCTCGTAAGCCCGTAATCAAATCAAAAGGAAAGGACTGAACTATCCGAAATAGCTGCTGATTAATGTTGGTGAAAGCCATATAATAGACAGATGGAATAGAAGGGTCACTGCTTAGCATGTAGTTGTGGTGGGAACAGCTAAGATGGAGGCTAAAACACGCTTCTGCGTCAGGGTTTAAGTGTTACTGGCTGTGGCCGTTGTCGAAATTTCAAACGCAAAAAACTGCAATCAAATCTTTTAGTTTCAGGTTATGGTTGCCATATTTTAGACTCGCTACCGTCGTTCTGCATGAAGATCATACAGTTGTGCAGTTCATTCACAAATACAACATAATAAATATATATTAAGAGATGAATCTAAGATTAATCCAATTGCAGGAGCCAACTACTTCGCAGCTAATTAATAGCTAATTAAAGCGATAAAATGAAAACTACGTGAAACTCTTCATTAACTGACTAGGTTAGCATTAGTGATTTTAAGTGCACCTCACTAGTAAATCCATGCTTTCAATCATTCTGTGTACGTCCTACACAACCCCCCCCCCCCCACACACACACACACACACACACAACTAGCCAAAGCTAGCTAGAAATGCCAACCCATTAATGAACGTCTAATAACTGGAATGAAACAGCATGCTACATAAAACGAGAACGACGGGTCTTCATCGCACAACTTGACTAATTAGGCGAGCGAACTGAATTTAAACTCGCTAGTGACTTACGTGCTAACACTACGCTGCAACTGAAATTACGCTTGCCGCGGGGTTCCCCGGGCACGAGGGTGCACGCCTGCCAAAGGGCTCCGCAAGCTGTCGCGGCACTTACTTGTGCATGGTAGACAGGAGTTGATACCTTTTCTGGCTGCAGAATGTGCTTCATTTGCTGGGTGGCGACATACTGGTTGATGCAGGGACATAAGAAACTCTGTGTTCGTTCTATTATTTTGCATATCTAACGCGTAGATTAACAACATCTACAGTTTCGTCAGTGTTAGCTGGCAACTTTCTCAGATAGAAATCATCTGTAGAAATGAGTATATGTATCCTGTTAAGAGCTAAATTATCTGACTTGACCGGAGAAACATTAAAAAATGAATCACGGAGACTAGCAAAGGCTTTATGTGTGTTACGACGATCTCCGATTTTACCAATACCACCAATATCCCCAAGAACAGCGTTTTAGCGCTTCAAAAATATATCAAAACTCTCAAAAACGAGTTTGCACCCGTTCATCTCAAGCAGGTCAGACAACTGTAACGCTGTATTTGCAGGATTACCCAAACAATCAAGTCGGATGGCTCCAGCTCATTCAGAACGCAGCAGCCAGAGTCCTTGCACGTGGTACGAAAACAGAATCACCTTCAAAATCCTTCAAAATAGTACTACTGGTTTAGCTCCTCAGTGCATTTTTGACTTGCTCACATCATAACCCAATCAGGCCTCTTAGGTCCAGTGAGGGTACCTTTAGGTACTGTGGTCCTGTTCTCTGGAACAAAGCTGCCTGCTGACTTGAGGTCCGTCACGACAACAATGTGTCCACATTCAAAAAGCAAACTCAAAACTCTTTTCCTGTTGTGTGTATGTGTATGTGTGTGTGTGTGTACTCGTATTGGCTTGTACAGTTGATTACATGTGCGGATTTGCACATTGAGTTTACTTGTAATGAAATGTTTCTATCTAGATAAAATTGCCAAAATTACCAAAGGAGGCACCGGAAATGATCCTCCTTCAGAGAAGAAGATGGGGTAACAAGATCAAGAAGGGTTTTGGGGGGGGGGGGGGGGCGTCAGCCGTGAGCCGCAGGAAAGCGATGGCTCTCCACCGGGCAAAGGGCGATTGCGCTTGTGCTCATAGGTTAAGGGGCTTTGCATTGGGACTGTGGTCGGGTCCAAACCACCAATCCAAGCAAACACGCTAACAAAGCTCTATATTTGTGCAGTCAGAGAAACTGCACAAACTCACACAGCGCTTTCATGATTGCTTCCAGCTGCTGCCATAACATCTTTATCCCAAAACCCCTCAACAATATGATCAGTATTATGAAGTATTAGTGTGTGTGTGTGTGTGTGTGTGTGTGTTCATTGTAGAGAGGAGTGTAGAGTGTGGTTAACCCACTGCAACCCCTTCAGCAGTATGAGAATAGGAAACAGCAAGACAAATAACTGACTGAGCATGCATCACCCATATCACCAGCCACAGTGCACGTGAGCTTCTCGTGCACGCAGAGAGGAACGTAGTTACGGTGTGTACGTGTTCGGACTGGAATATTTTAATACCTAGGGGTCCCGCCAAGATACACAACTGCATGTTTGTCAATATGTGGGCCGAAGATGAATGTTAACATCAGCACTAAATGCAAACCAGCAGAGTCACATCTCGGCAACAATTACAAAACGCATGTCAGTGTCAAGTTGAGAGGGGTCCGTACTGTAACAACTCTTTCGCCTGAAGTTATTCAGTTGCTGCTTCATCACGGCCCGGCCCTGCACCGGGTAACACATATCGGCTAGAAAAATACAGAGAAAAATACGATGGAACACAATAACTGCCAGCTCCTGCTGCAGCCTCTGATGGATGGGAGAGGTGATTGTAGTGGAGGAAAGAGGCTAAATGGTTACACAGGTGAGTGAGGAAATGAATGGTTGCAAGCGAGGGGGAGAGGAATGACTGATATACTGGCAGGATCTAATTCTCCTGAAGGGTTTTAGGCAGTCACAGGGGCGGCACAGAGACACGCCGACAACGCGCAGATTCGCAAAGCTCCTGCAAATGAACAATAAAACCGAACTTGCTGCATACCTCTCCAATGATGGATCCACCAACGCTTCTGAGCGGAAGTTTGTTGTGTTTTAATATTTACATTTGGTCACAATAGAGAACAAAATGTCCAAACATACAACATGCAACTTTTTCAACCGTTTGAACGAAAGTGTTCTCGAGCCCCAACCTGACTGCAATGAATAATACAAGGATTAAAGTACCATTTGACTTGTGTCTCGGTGCTTCTCATAGCTGGTGAACACAGCGGCGCAATTGTCAGCTAAAGACACAGATGTTCTTTTCTCAGGAGTTGAAGGAGACTAAACCAGAGAGTGAAGATTGGACTTCCATTCATCAGGTCTCCTAATAGCCAGACCTATCCCCACACTTCGTCTTAGCGCTGTGTCAGCGCTGGCGAAAGGCCTGGCTGCGCCCATTATCACTCTGGGGTAGGGGAGATTTCTTTAAACCAATCACAATCGTCTTGGGCGGTGCTAAGCCCAGGATGCAGCGACAGCGCCCTCGCAGAGCGGTGACAGATAGCGGAAGGGGAGGAGAACGCAGGCTGAAATAGTCGGCCAATAGCAGACGTGTCCAGCCTGCATCCGGTCGATAGGATAGTCGATTTTCTAATTCACAATGAAGAAAATTCACACTGGGAGTTTTTTCTTTATACCAATTAGTAAATGTTCAATAATGTCCCTTGGCTGTTACTTGGGAAGCGGCAACTCTTTTTGTTCGGGGAAAGTTTGCCTTCAACGCTTTCTGCCAGAAAGAAGGAAGGGACTTTCGGCCCAGGAGACTGCTGTTCGTGTCAATGGTGACTTTTGGTTGGAACTCAAATCATGATCTTTTCCTAAACCTAACCTAAGTAGTTTTTGGTGCCTACACCTAAACCAAACTGCGACTGTTTCACAACGTTAATCACAAGTTAAAAGGCTTTCTGGCAGAAAGGACTGCGGCCATGTAATGTTAAGTGGCCCCTGGCCTTGTGTCATCTTGCAAAAGTGGCCCCCGGGCAAAGCAAGTTGAGTATCCCTGACGTAGAGAGTTAAGGGACTCACCATTAACACAAACAGAAACACCTGTTGGTATAAGTGAGAAGGGGCAACACACACAAGTTTCGCAGTCTTGCTTTAAATTTTGACAGCATGCCCCAAAATTTTAAAACTCAATTCTGGATCAATTCCTTAACTCATAATCAATAAGATTATTGTAATGTCATGCAACAAATAAGTCATTTTTAAGGTTGCCACGCCAATTAAAGTATTTTGTTTATTCTCTCAACTACACACTACATCTCAAAGGCTAAATATTTGCTAAATTAAACATAGTTTTGTTTTTGGGTTTTTTTTTTACCTCTGCTAAGAAGATTATGTTGTTAATTAGAAGGATATCTAAAAATTCATTCATTATAAAAAAAATTCAGTTCATTATAGGTCTAAATTCAACAGTTATTCTTTGTTCCCTCTGTGTTTTTCTCAGCACATACCCCACCTATGGACCCTCTTTCTTTCTTTTTTTTTTTGTAAATAGGATAGGGAGGGATACACTGAAGGTCTTCTGTGAGACGATGGGCTATTTGTTTAACATGTGCTAGGTATTATAAAATCAAAAAAAAGAGTGTAAAAACCTCACCGGATCCAGGCACTTAATTGGTTTAACAAAAGGCCACTGACCACAGATATAGGTCTGTGTGTGAGAGAGACAGACAGACGGACAGAAAAAGAGTGTGTCAGTGTGTCTAATGGTGATGAATGGCGTCTCCTCGCCCCATCTCCTCCCCTCTGGGCTCACACACACACACACACACACACTCATTAATTAACAGGAATTAATGGCTTTATCTGTAGCCGGTAAATAAAAGATTGTCAGCGTGTTGGCCATCTCCTCCGCCTCGACTCAAAGAGTGTGCAAAATGTCAAGGCGGCTGAGGCCGAATTAGCCAGGACGAACACATCACAGTCCATGTCCCCGTCAGAAAATAACCTGCAGGCCGCAAAAAACACGTGAACACAATCGCACACATTTTACGTCTGCTCTGTCTCACACATATAAACGCTCACAAACACTCAAATAAAAATGTAATTGCCCCCATGCTATACACACAGCTGCAAATACAGAGGACTATACACAGACAAGTCACATGTGAGCCCCGTCAGGGCATCCTCCTGGCTGTAATTTAGAGATTAACCAAGGTTGGTTGTTTGCTTGTAACCTTGGCCTGTGAGGAGATTCCCTCTGGTTACAGCTGGCTATTTGGAAAATCAGCCCCAGTGGACACACACACACAGAGAAACTCACACACAGACAAAGGCAGAGGAACAATCCAAATAGTCTGGCAGCTGTAGAGAGACAGAGTGTCGGCACATGAAGCCCCCCCCCCCCCCCCCCACCGCTGGACTGTGTTCCTTAAATGAGGCTACTGGCGTTAGCAGTAACAGAAAGCCCGCTCGGAGTGAACGGGGCCTCGCTGCCGGGAGACCCGCAACAACAGACGAGGAGCTAATCTGTGCCCTCGACTCTCCATCGAGACACTCCGTGGGCACTCAGAGCTTGATCGCCCCCCCTCTCAAAGTCAATCAACTCGCTGACTGAGATGAGATTTTCCTCCCTTCTCCAAAACCTGTGATGAATAATGAAGGCAACAGGGCTGGCTGTTAAATTTGCAATGACTGATTCCGCAGAGGAGTCAGGGCACGGTGGAGACTCTTCTGTGGTGTAAAGACTGAGCCAAAGTCCGTCCCCTCCGAATGCCTCACCCTGTCCCCCTTAACCAGATTTGATCAGCCCGTCCGCTCCTACTAGTGATCCCTTCTTTGCCCAATGATGTAAAGATTAGAATTGTGAATGCAGTTCAATTTGTTAGTGACATTAACTTCAGTTGGTTCAAGTCCTGAAGTCCTGAGGTGAGGCGATTCTGGTGGAGTGGCCACAATGTGATGCACGCTGGCCATAGAAGCCTTTCAACCCACGCACAAGCCGCAGATATTCCGAGATTGACTCTTTCTCTTTCTTGTTACTTGATCTATTAGGTCCAATAAAAACTCAAACTGCAAGCAGCTATGATGGGGGTCCGAGCCACCCATGCAATTCGTAGCGATGGACGTCAGCGACCCAATATAATTCGCCTGACTGTCCACTGAGTGTTTTTGGATGTTTATACCATGTACGGTGTGTCCACGCAACCACTTTCACAGAGATACACGTTTTTGGAATCTGTGGCGCCCCCCTGTGGGTCAGGCTCAAAATGCTCTTTCGAAAGTCTCTTTGCTAAATAAGAAATAAAATAACGAATCACAAAAAAAAGATGCATGCGGATTGAACAAATGGTCAATGAGTTATGGTGTTATTTTCTGCCAAGCCATGCTAAGCCATGGCAACGCCTTTTGATTGATGGCCGCCATGTGTTTTTGGAGCAATCTTGCCCATTTATAGTTCGCGTGTCTCTGTCACCACAAGGCTGTGTGCCAAGTTTGGCGGTGATAAAGTTGGATATGTGGCTCAAATTTCGAGCCAACGGGACTCAGGCGTTCACATTACAGAGCCACCATGAGGCCTCTTCCTCTCCGTAGACAGCTAATCTCATGGCATGTCATTATAGATGTTTTTTTTTATCAATATCATCTATAATTGGTTGATTTTTAAAATCAATATAGCGCAAAAAAAAACTATCCACATGAGTAAATAAATCATTGTACGAAAAACATGCGACAGGATTTACTGATGAAAATGTAAAAAGAACCTGAAAGCACAGGCTTGGATTATAGCGCCCCCTAATGCCAGTTGTTTTGTGTAAGTCATTGTGCACTTCTAATACAATGTGGTCTGCATCCTGACTTTCACCAGCAGAATAATAATAATGACAATACTAATAATAATAAACACGACAGGGACTCTAAAGCGAGCGGTTGCGGCCGCCACCCCCATTGCTTCCAATGTAAACTGCCAAGGTCAGCAGCAGCAACAAATACCTGTGCGTGTCCGCAAGAGCAGCAGTCGCCCCCCCCCCTCCTCGCCACTGCCACCAACCACGGTCGGTTCATGACGGTTTAACTCCTTCAACTCTCACCGCGTGTCCATGGCAACCGCAGAAACCGCAGCGAGGAAAAAAAGATACTGGCATCTGAGTTCTCCGAACCGTATCGATGAAGAAGAAAGTCTTGGAGCGACATCAGCTTCAAAGTCCGATTATCTATCCAGTCTGGGCAAATAAACAACATTTGCAGCAAAGCTTGCAATAGTAAACGTGCCACACTGCTAAGCATTTCCTCTTTTTTAAGCTTCGTCATGGTCTATTTGTCTACGTGATGAGATTACAGCAGGTAGAATCTACCTGGAGCAAAGTCCTGCTGTACAGGTTGTAGGTAGGACCTAACATAAGCCAACGTAAGCTATTGGCCAAACTAGACCAAGTAAGCTTGTTGCATGCCTGATTTTAGTGATTTTTTTTTACAGCTTAGGTCTCATTTGTTAGAGGACGATTGTGTTATTTCGTCTTTCAAAGGTTAATAGTGTGGATTGAATGTCCCCCAGTCCAAAGCGCGAGCGCTCCAAAAGCCAACATCACTAACTCTACCCGTTATTAGCGTCAGTAAAGAGCAGGGGCGGCCGTGTGTGTGCATGCGGTGATCCTGGAACTGTTTGCGGAGTCAAATTGGCAGCTCGGCGGGGAGGAAGTTGAAATATGCAAACGAGTCGAGATGAGAAGTAGCGGGAAAGGAGAGCGATCGCTTTGAAGCGCGAGTCCGACACTTTGCATGGGGTTTGCTGGGTAAACGGGCGAGGCAAACAAAAGCCTCTGGGTAAATGACAAACAGTAAATATCAGCAGTCGAGGGAGTCCGGCGACTCAGCGATTTATGCTTGCGTGCGCTGCAGTGGCCGTGCCGTGTCTTACATTGAAATCTCCTTCAGCAGACAGCAGAGCTCAGCGTTAAAAGACATTCGGCAAGGGAGTGCAGGAAGGCATCGTCTGATGTCATCCGGTGGGGTGCGAATTGTTATTGTTCTGCAGTGCATATTCAAATCATTTCCCCTCAAACTAACTCATTCTGAAATTAATAATAGACAGCTCAATGATATGGAAATGCAGAGGTGACATACAGTACAATATGACAGACCGGAGTTATTATTCAGCCAGGAAATGTGGGATGGGGGGGAAAAAAAGTCAGAAAGTTTGTCTCCTCTGACTAGAAGTTGGTAATTTAGCAGTATAGTCAGTCAGTCAGTCAGTCAGCACAGTATCTGCCGTACTGTACGTACCTGACTCTGGCTCAGCACAAGAAGTGCTGATTCAAGCGAGCAAAGTTTGACCAAGGACAAAGCTCTTCACCGGATCATTAAAAGGACACACTCAAACTCCACCAGACACACACACACACACACACACACACACACACACACACACAGAGAGAGAGAGGAGAGTGTGTGATGGATATGATTTTCATTGTCTTTACTTTTTTGTTTTTACTGCATTTGGTAGTAGCAGTGGTGGAGTGGAGTTGGTGCTGCTACTCTTACCAGTACTACTTATCTTTTTGTTACGAGCACACGCACATTCATGGCTAAACAATCAGCTGGCCAATGGCTGAGAGAAAGGGGGGGGTGGGGGTTAAGGGCTCAGCCTTGATAGGCTCCTGGGGCACCCGAATGGTTACTTTTAATCATCAACCCACGTTTGTGTTATTTAGTTCACTCCGTGTGGGCTCTAGGCAGCTAGCACACATAACATACCTGAGGTGGAGGGGGCAGGAAAATCTATTTTCTTAATTTCTCCAGTACCGAGAGCAGAACTGGTAAAGTCGAGCTTATTGATACTCCGGTCTTTAATAATTTAGCCCCGCGTACCCATCCCTCGACCATCTCTGTTCAACCTCGAGTGCTGAATTCACGCAGTTGTTGGAGCCGTAGATGGCAAACAGTAAAAACCGTTGGAGGATGGGATCAGTGTTGTTGCCACACGTGCACCAGTCTCAGGCTTTAGGCGCGCCACCATCTTGTTTTCGTACAATACAACACCACCAGACTGCAAGCTCCTCCTGCACGTGCTCATACACTGTGTGCAGCCTGGGAGGACACGCCTACTGAGCGCGCGGATGAAATATTTAAATATTAGCAACCAAGATCAACTACCTGTAAGGCAGACAGGGGAACAAAGTTTAAAATAACGCATCCTCCACCAGCTTGAAAAAGAATACCAAGATTTTTATAGTTTGGCCGTATCGTCAGGTCGTAGCGTCTGTGTTACACTTCATCATAACAACCATCTTTCATGCCTCCACCCCAGCCATCTTTCATGTAGGGATGTCCTTTGGGGGGGGGGGTGGGCTCTTGAGTGGAGGAGGGCAGAGCAGACAGACTAGACAGAGTTATCTACTGTGGGCCGAGGAGGGAGATTAGAGTATCGATTCTGCGGGGTAAAATTCTCAATCAGGAGTCCGGGGAGGGTTTCAAGCAGTCTCATCAGCATTCACAAGCAAATGTCAAAGTTACATAACTCGCGAGACACATTTGCGCATCAACTTCAAATTTCTCAATGGAAATATATCTCCACCTGTGTGTGTGTGTGTGTGTATGTGTGTGTGTGTGGATTCATCTGTTGTCCCGCGCAGGTTTCAAACTAAATCAAAATGAGTCAGCATTTTTACACTTCCTGTTCCCTCGTCTGGAAGTCGCTTTTTTGGGTTAGATGCCGGAAATAAGCTCCGTGGTTAACGCAAGCTGAAGAGATTTACACGCTTTGTTCTAATACGAACTTGAAAACGTGTGGAAATCCTGATCGGAGTTTCAAGGTGGGCGTCAAGGCCTTTCAAAGTCATTTTGAAATTGCTGAATGTTATTACGCTGTTACAGATTTCTGGTCTCTGTGGGGGTTTTTTTTTTTTTCAGAATCAGAATCAGAAATACTTTATTGATCCCTGGGGGGAAATTGTACAGTACCGGTGCTCCCGTTCAAGAGTAGAAAGTAGCATAATTTAGAACTAAAAGTATGTACAAAATATAAAAATAAGAAATAGAAAATAAAAAATATACACATTTACAGTATTTAAGTGAACAATGAGGTAAATAAATATATAACAATGTATGTATGTAAATATGTAGGTATGTGTTGCACTGAAGTGTATGACTATATATCTATTGCACTTAAACATTTAAGAATAAATAGTGAGGTAGTATATGAATGAGTATATGAGTATATTTCTTTGTTAAATATGTGAAGTACGTGTTTATTTTCCTTGAAAACAGTGAGTTGTTTACCTGCGTTGTTTGAGTTCACCATGACAACTGGCCTGAACGAGCAAGCAGTAACAGATGAACGATACATATATACATACATACATATATATATATATATATATATATATATATATATATATATATATATATATATATATACACAAACATACACATTGTTATTGTATATATTCTTTACTTTATTTTTCACTTAAATACTGTAAATGTGTATATTTTTATTTTGTACTTCTTATTTTTATATTTTGTACACACTTTTAGCTCTAAATTATGCTACTTTCTACTCTTGAATGGGAGCAGCGGTACTGTACAATCCCCCCCCCGGGGGATCAATAAAGTATTTCTGATTCTGATTCTGATTCTGACAACACACACACACACACACACCCTGCACGTTTACCTCAAATTCGAGGTTTCGCTGCGTTGCATGGCTCTTGTGCCGCAGCCTGTGAACCATGAGGGGACTATTGAACCAGATTTTTTATTTTTTTTTTGCTTGTTTGCAGCAGTATCAATATGGCCATGTACAGTCTGACCTGCATCGACAAGCTCGTTTCTGACCATCGATCCCGGTCAGCCTGCACGAATCAGGCTCTGTGTGCGGCCGCTCGCTGAAAAATACTAATTCACACCCCACAGCAGTGCGCCAACACGACCCCCTCCCCCCCCACCCACCCACCCACCTACCTCACTTTCATAAAAAATGTAATACTGGCCACACACACACACACACACACACACATGCAGACAGACACTAATGAGCGCAGGAAAGACATGCAACGATCTGGATCTCGTTGTCTCTGTTCCTGTTGTCTTCATTATTCATCACAGGGTTTTTTTGTTTTTTTTTCCCTCCAGAAGAGGATGGAGGGGACATCATTTGGGTTTAGGTAATGAGGGGAAAAACTCTGCTTTCGCCTTTTCTATTTCTGTGTTACTTTCTTAAACACACACACACAACACACACAACGGTATAAACCCTGCCTATGAATGCACCGAGGTGCTGTCGTGATTGATGGCAATTAGCATGCTGTAATGGTAACAGCTGTTTGGGGTGTCAGGAGGCTGCTACTGTACCTGACGCCCACCACACCATCTGCTGCCTGCGGGAGTGTGATGATGTGTGTGTGTCTGTGTGTGTGTGTGTGTGTGTGTGTGTGTGTGTGTGTGTGTGTGTGTGTGTGTGTGTGTGTAACAGAGAGTGTGTTTTAATGCGAGACATTTTCAATAGGAAAAAAAAAAAAAAAAAGACGTCTAAATCCCACGCGGAGTTGTGTCAGCTAAAGTGACGTTGAGAGCATGTGGTGAGTCAGTAAGTGTGTGTGTGTGTGTGTGTGTGTGTGTGTGCCAGGTTGGCAGCTTGTTAATGTTGAACCCAGGCCCTTGGAGCAGACTGTTGGCTGTATTATTAATGATGCCATGTCCCCCTCATGTCTCCTAATGGCACTGCAAGTCCATCTGTAAAAGACCTACACACATGCGCACACACCGTGACCCTAAACAACCCACCTGGTGACTGATGTGTGTAAGTGTGTGACCACGTCTATGTTCGGGGTGTGTGTGTGTGTGTGTGTGTGTGTGTGTTTGTATGAACATGGCTGTGAATGGGCCATCAGTTTGTCCAAGGAGACTGTTGGTCATTGAGGGCCTCTCCATGTGTCCATCTGTGCACCGCCGGGTTAGCGAGTTCAAGTACAAGTGTGTGTGTGTGTGTGTGTGTGTGTGTGTGTGTGTGTGTTTCTTCCACATGTCTCAGTCTGCCAGCCAAGGCCCAGTGTGAGACACCCTGTTTACCCCACAAAGCGTGGGCTGACTAAGCTGTGTGTGTGTGTGTGTGTGTGTGTGTGTGTGTGTGTGTGTGTGTGTGTTCAATACTGGCATCCAATATGTATATGTGGTTGTGTGTTTGTGATTTGTTATGAGAGAATGAGATGGCAACAGAGGGACAGGGTGAGTCAGAGAGACCCGATTCAGTGTATCCTCATACGATACAGTGACACTTCAGTCCACCTGAACTACCAGGTCCCGCTTCACTCAAGCAGTTGTCACACCTCCATCACAATGGATTAGATTGCATCACATGGTCGTTTCTATCATGTCCCCCTAACAGAGCGCTGCAGGAATGAGTCCTAAAACCCAGAAATGAGTCAGCAGTTTTACACTTCTGTGCCTATACTAGCTCCGGGATCACCACTAACCCCCCCCCCCCTCCCCCGAGTAGTCTGACTCACCGGATGTAGGTTGTTTGGGATAAGGCTGCGATTGGCCGACTGTTTCAGAAGCATCATGGGCTCAGTGCCACCCAAGACTATTGTGATTGGTTTAAAGAAATACAAAACGAAAATAAACATACATACATAAACAGTATGAGCTTAAACTGTCACGATGGATGACAATATGGGTGGGTGGGGGGGGGTCAAATGGGTTCCCTGTTCCCCGAGTTTCAAAACGTCAACAGTGAGAGCTGAGAGGAAATAACAAAACGGACGAAAAATACAAACGTTTTGTCATGTCAGTGTTATCTAACACCCTTTCGCTGATGAAGGATTAAGGTCGACTCGTTCATTGAACAAGGGGCTGTTAATACGGACAGGCAGAGGGCATAAGAATTATTAATGCCATTTTCTTATCCCGCAGTACGCCTCTTAAAGGTGTATTATTTACTCTAACACTCGCGTCATTTAGTACAGTCTCCTTCCACAGTCGGGTACGGGTGGGAAGCCCGCGAGGGATGAGGCGTGTTCTTGTCAGAATACAAGTGTCTCCTACTGCTCGGTCAGGACATCTGAGCGGATGGCAGCGGATCTGAGGGGGATTAGCGTGGGATCACCACACAGACAGGCCACAGAAACCTGCATTCGTCAAACTGGTCAAACTGGATTCAATGTATTCAGCGATCAGAGCAGGGCTGCACAACATTCAACACTACATTTATCGCGTTGCTGACATTATAAATCTTAGTCATATTGCAAAGACTATCTATAACCTCACAGCGGTCACAAAAACCAGTGACGCCTAACTAAGAAGTTACTCGGTACATTTGAGCAGCAGTGGTAGAAACCCATGAGTTTGCACGAGGCTTGTTGTTTGCGTCGTCTCTGAAAAGACGCTGAAGCTAGACGAGCAGCCCGTGGCTAATGAGCGAGGTGTTGATCAGGCCACTTCCACCTCTCCCTGACACTCCCATCTGTCCGGGGGGAAGCTGCACCCCCCCCCCCCCTCCCCCGTGCCTCAGTCCACTAAGACATATGGCAGGCACATGGTGTGTGTGTGTGTGTGTGTGTGTGTGTGTGCTCGTGTTCATTTACTGCATGTGCGGGAAAGACGTGATTCCGACTAAACAACAGTTGGGGGCAGTCCTCCTCTCACCAGGTCATCATCATTCATTTAGGTTACTGTCAACGTATCCAATGAAAAGACCAAAACCAGCAATGTATATAGCATCTCTGTTAAGTAAGTAAGTCTTTTTTCCAGCCCGCATGGGCTCACAAGACACTACCAACAACAACAAACAAGAGCATTAACATAATGAGAGCAAAAGGACAAATAATACACCTCCATACATGTCAAACATTTTGACATGTATCTTTGTGAAATGATGATGTGACGGACAGTAAAACAAAAAAAAGACCTCTCCCAAATCACACAGGTGACGCTTCCTGTTCTGCTCTGGAACTGAGGAACCATCCGCTAGAGGCAGGATACCGCATCTCAACTGGGCGCAGACAGACCTCTGCTCGGGTCAAGCGACAGGAACCCAGGAACCAGCGCATTTGCTCCGTTCTGAACTGCGTGCCCTACCTGCAGCGCCTGATAGGACATTATGCTCACGGCACAAGCTGTGGTTGAAGTGATTCCACGCCAGACGCACTGGCCTCTATGGGTGGAAAGGTGCAAGCCTGCTGAACCTCTGACAACATCCCCAGCTGGGTGTTGTCAGATCTTTTTCTTTGATAGTGGTCGTCAATAATATTGATTTCATTATAACTTGAATCTGTATTTCGTTTAGACAGAAAAAAGGTGAAGAGGCGTGTGCTCGATTGTAAGTGTTGAGTTAATCAGAATCAGAATCAGAAATACTTTATTGATCCCCGGGGGGGGGGGGGATTGTAGAGTACCGGTGCTCCCATTCAAGAGTAGAAAGTAGCATACATTTAGAGCTAAAAGTATGTACAAAATATAAAAACAAGAAATATACACATTTACAGTATTTAAGTGAAAAATAAGTAAAAAATATATACAATAACAATGTATATATATATGTGTGTATGTATTGCACTGTTTATGACTATATATGTATTGCACTGACACATTTAAGGTATAAATAGTGAGGTAGTATATGGGTGATGGAGTATATGGTAGTATATGTGGTTAAATAACATATTCTACAGATAATGACATTGGAACTGTGGTGAAATGTGTGTAATGTTGCAGGTGTGACGCCGATGACATTTTCGCTGTGTTTTGGCCGAGAATCGCACGCGTCACGTTGGAAACACGCCAAAGTACAAAAAAAAAAGGTGACAAATGACAATGACACAACACAGTCAGACGTTACAAACATTGATTGTTGGTTGTTTTTGTCAGTGGCAGGACTGCTTATAGACAGTTATGTTAGAAAACAACAATAAACTGAAGATTATTCCAGAATCTTTCAAATTGGTTCACAAATATATGGTTTTATTTATTTTTAAATTTTTTTTAAATGCTCAGTACTTAAACAGAGGCCTCACTCATAAAAATGTTCCTAGATTTAAATTTAAACTTCACATCATTTCCGACGGCGTGCTTACGTTCGATTCATGAAAGATACTGAGCATAAAAAAACCTTTGCCCGTTTGCAACTAATACCCCCCCCCCCCGTGATCTATAAATCTCAATTTAACTTGACGGCGCCTGCCTTCCAGTCCTAAATTTCCTCTTTATATGGACAGATGAGGGGTTAAATCTGCACACAGGTCTAACAGAACATTTCGTGGGAGATGATAGCGACTCTGTTTTCAGTCATGGTTACTTCTCTCTAATTCGACACAGTATTTATAGCAGTATTTATATACACACACATCTTGCATGTGGAAATTCATTCGTCACACCTTTCATTGATCATTCCTGTCGCGTTGTTCATAAAACGAATGCAAAGTTCACCGCAGGCGTCCCAAACTGCAGTACCCCGACATCACCAGCAGGGGAATCACTTACGTCAAAGCCCAGTTTGCTTCGAGAGGAGACCATTTCCACGTCAAAGCGAGGTTTTTTTTTTTCCAGTTTTTGATGTTATAAGTTGTTCCGTTGGATCTCTGGAGGACTCATTCATCTGTGTGAGAACGCACACTGAGCCACGCTTCCACGTTTGCTCATTTCACTCATCAATTTATCTAAAACATTTTTCCTCCCCTCTCGATTTTGAATTATACACTGAGGTTCTTGAGTCAAAGCAATTTCCAACAACACTGTAAACTTCCACATTGGCATAATCTAGCATTTATTGAAAATATTCAAACATTGGTTTCAGGGCCATTTTTTTTTTTTTTTTTTTTTAGAGGGGACAGTGCTTGTTAATAGAAGTTGGGAGGCCTGTGAATTAAAATGCACATGCGGGCTCCAAAGCCTGTAGGTGCAATTCAATTTTTAATGTGTTTACAAGTTATTGCACAAGCACCAAATGTTGTGGATGCGGTTTCTGTTAATGAGGTTTGGGCTGGGGCTGTTTAGAGAAGTCCCTGCAAGGCCTGAGATACAATAACATGCACATGTTTGTGTGTGTGTGTGTGTGTGTGTGTGAGCAGTGCAAGGGTACTGATACATTGATGTAAGACATTAGTGAGGAAAAGGTTACACAGGCTGCTGCTGCTGTTTTTTGTATCCAATAAATACGAACAACACTTCCATTTGCTTTCCTTTCGTTCCATTACAAGAAGGGTAAAAGCTGACGATGACGACTAGCGGCCATATCTCCCTTCTTTGCGGCGGTTACTCAACAATGCTCAGTACAGGTGTCACGGACTGTCTCGAGAACAACTGGATTCCTTTCGTATTCTCTGGCCCACTTCCCTTGCTCTGGCACTGAGCATGCTAGCTTTAGGAAGTCAGGTGACGTAGCTCCACTACTGCAACAAAAGCAACTCATACAACAAACAAAAATGCGTTTCAAGAGGGCAATTAAGACACGGCGTATACAGTGTATACAAACAGAGCCAGCTGCAGAATAACAAAATGAGACAAAAGACACAACAGAAAAGGACACACATACGTACGAAGCCATACATAAGCCTGTGCAGAAGTTAAACATCTGAACAAATAATCTCACTTTTTGGACAAAAGGGTCAAGAGTGTGGAGCAGCACATGTTAATTAGCGTTACATGACAAAACTTTAATCCCCTTACTGAACTTCTGTACCAGTGTATGATGTAGCAACTTGATGAGCACTGCTGCCTATAAAAAAATTTAAAAAACGGTTAAAATAATAGTGAAATTACTGAGAACTAAGAAAGAAAACGAGCGGGCGGCGCTGTCTGAGGTGCTGAAGTGGGCTCGCAGTGGGAGGTTTGTGGCCACAGCAGGGGTCTCGAAATGTCAAAAGTCGGAGCATCGCCAATTATGCAACCAATTTTACTTGAGCATATTTCCCAGAAAAGCAGTTGAGCTGCTGCCGGGGGCCGACACTGAGAGAAAGGTTTCAAGTAAGTCTGTGTTGTTTTGGGGGGAATGCTGAAGTGCTCTCGTGTTTGAATGAGCTTCAACATGTGTTTATGTGTGTGTGTGTGTGTGTGTGTGTGTGTGTGTGTGTGTGTGTGTGTGAGAGAGAGAGAGAGAGAGAATGAGGGGACTTGTCAGAGCATTGTCACATTCTTCCACCTAGCTGATGTAGAGCTGTCATCTGTATCCACCACCTGTATCATAACTTTGACGAAAACATATAGACTTTGGCAATATATACGTATATATACATATATATATATATATATATATGTGTGCACACACACCTGCATAGACACACTTGCACAACCCACTGTTGCGCTCCCTCACACACACACACACACACACACACACACACACACACACACACACACACACACACACACACACCTCCCCTCTCGTCCTCTTCCTTTTCTCCTCATTCTAATTCCTGCTCTCCGTTCATCTGCCACTCCTTTCACCCAGCACCCGTTGCCTCTCCACACCTCCCACCTGCCGCCTGATCCCTCTGCCTTTCATCTTTGCCCTGAGCCTTTGAAAGTGTGTGAGTGTGTGTGTGTGTGTGTGGGGGGGGGGGGGGGGGGGGGGATCAGCCCAACACACAATTCATCCCTGAATCATTAACAGCGGAGCAACGCCACTGCTTAATGAGACATTCCTGTATACTTTGTCAACAGAGTACAAAGCGTGCTTTAAAGTGAAGGGCAGATGTACAGTGTATGGGGGGTCGTGCATTGCTACGGGTTGTTTCTTTAAACCCTCTAAAGAAGGCTATGGCTGTTTGAAGACCCTCAGATGTAGTTCGGAGCGGGTCAAATGGAGTGTAAGCTCGACACGCTTTGCCTGGGTAATCAGTTTGACGGAGCAGGTACTCAACTCCTCAGGTCTGGGGGAAAGAACAAGGTAAAAGCACCTCCCAAATGTATTGCCGCCATCCGCCTTTTCTGAAATAATGACGAGTGAGACAGAGAGAGAGAGAGAGAGAGAGAAGAGGGGTGTGTGGGGGGGGGGGAGATAATACAACAACGCGACAAACAATCTAAAAGAGTGATAGTGTTCCTGTCCTTTTAAAAAAACAAGCATCCATTTCCAAAACGAAGTGGATCGCTGCATAAATCAGTCGCAGGTTAATAAAGTTGTCGTCTGTTTGAGGAAGAAGGAGGCGAGAAAAAAGGAGAAAACAGCGACAGAAATATGACCCCGTCAGCATTATCTCTTTATTTTACTGTTGCCACAGAGGTCACTGTGAACGCAGCTCCTTCAGTCATTTTTTTTTTCTCCCCCCTTTCCAACCTTTCTTATAGAGTCTTAGTTTATTCCTCTGGATGTTTTGGTGACTGTAAATCAAAGACCACAAGGCTTTTGGCACTGGTGTACATGGGGGAACTGCACAGATAGGGAGCTTCCACAGTGAGAGGCAGAGACACACATTTTACATTGGCTTGAATTGAACAGTGGTGCGTGGCCCCTCCTGCAGTTCCAAATTGTGAAATACGTATTTGAACGAAAAAAACGTTGTTGTTATTGTTGTGTGTATAAATTGAAGTTGTTCCTCTCACATAAATCACGCATTATAACGGAAACGTGCGATGACTAATAAAAATTTTTTTAAAAAGTGTCGAAGGGCGACGGCGGTATGTGCGTAATGTGTTCGGCTTCCCCTGGTGGCCCCTGATTGGTTGACGTGGCACCAGAAAATAAGTGGGGGGGCCGAACTTTTTCAGGACAAATGGGGCGACTTTCTGATTTTCTTTAGGTGGCTGTAGGATGGTTTCATGTATGTTTCAATACTGATATTATTTTCTGGCTATTAATTACGTTTGTGAACCAACCTGGCAACGCTGCCCAAGCAGCAAGAAGAAGTACTGAAACGGACAGACAGACAGACAGACAGACAGACAGACATTCAGTGACTTCCAGTGATTCATTTGGACGCCAGGATTTTGTTAAGAGACAACATGACACAGTCACGTCATCATAATACCACTCCACTGAAAGCTAATGAACAATAATACCGAATTATCACCCGGTCACTAACATGCATCTATATCTGTCTATATGGAATTGTCAGCTGTTTAAACAAAGCTCTCAAATAAGACAGACAAGCGCTTATATATTTATATTTATGGTCTTCATAAATCTTCAACTGGCTGACCACATTAATGATAATTAATGATAATAATCAAACTCAAACTAAGACGTGAACCCAGCCTGCACACGTTGTTTCATCCATTACCTCGACGTCAGCTTTCAGGACCAGTTTTACCGCCCAGAAAAAAAACGATGCAAAAAAACAATTTTACACTTTTGCTTTAAAAAACTGCAATCTTTCCAAGTCTTTCAAGCCTTTTTGAACTCTCTGTGCGTCTCTAATGTGAACACACTTGTGGCCAGGCTGGAACCCAGCGGTAACCCAGCGCCGTTGGAAAACCAATCTCCTAAAAGGTCCCATATTGTAGAAAGTGAGATTTGGAGTGAAGTCTGTGGGAACAGATGCGTCAAACAAAGCTTCAGACACTGGACATGGGAGACCTGTTTGTATCTGTTTCCTACCAATGGTCAATATTGGTTTAATCATGACCGTCATCATCCCTTTTAATAATAATCTTCCTTATTATGCTATCTTGGGCCACATACTGTAGCTTACTGATAACGCACCGAGGCAGCTTGCTGTCAATGTGAATACTGCATGGCCTTACAAATGACCCGCAGAGGCACCACAGGTATCAGATGGAGAGGCGCGCGCATATATGTACACATGTTGTGCGCTGGGGCTCAGCAGAGTGAGCCATTTGGCCTTCACCCTGGAGATTATGGGCGATTTGAGGCGTCCTCGTCTTACAGTGACACTTCATGCTGGGCTGCACACACACACACACACACACACACATGCAGACACACAAAGATGCAGTGTGACCCTGAGCATGCTGCAGTTACCCTGAACATGGCCATTCCAGAGGGACTTTTAGGTTATCAGTGGTCAGAACACAACGCGTGTGGGGGCTTCCCACAACATGACACATTTACAACCTAGAAATACTATGTATTTGTACAGTATGTGTCTGGTGTGTGTGTGTGTGTGCCCAGACATGTTGGCAAGGAGGGAGAGGCCAATGTAATGGAATATAATATAAAGGAACTAAAATTGTGATTGGTTACACTGGGCATTAGAAATAAAATTGACTTGATCCATGGGGAGACAGATTGTGCCCCCCCCCCCCCCCCCCCCATTGATCTGCAGCAATCACAAAATGGTTAATCCTCCGCACCGAGAGGTATGAGACACAATATGAACGTTTCTATCACCTTTTGTGTATCAGCCGCCGAGTACAATTATTCTGCAAAAGTGCGTTCCATGTTGTTAGAGGCATGCAACGCGCTGCCCGTCCGCCTCTCTCCTCTCTCTTCATCTGTGTTTGGATGTATGTATCCGCGACATGTGTTTTGGCTGCTTTGGCTGTTTTGACAAACAATCCCGGAATTCTAACGGCGCAAACATGTAAGGCGAGATGGGCAAGAAGAAAGATGGACGAGGAGGATCTAAAGGCGCAGAGAAAGAGGGATCTTGTGTTCTGGTGTGGAGTTTCTTTGGTCTCAGACTTGCTTTTCTAAATCTGACTTGAATTAGTCTTGGCCAGTGGTCTGTTACAATTCTGTTACAATCTTGACAAAGTCTAGGTAGGCAGGTGCTAACAGGAACTAAGACGATCTCTGTGTGGACGCGTGCAGAACTGATGGGACCGATGGCCCAAGCAACGGAAATAAAACAAATGAGTTGTAATAACCTGTAGGTTGTCTTTAGGCTTTCCCTGGTGGCCCCTGCTTTGTTGACACGGCACCAGGAAATAACTGGATCTGGGGCGCACCCCAAATATTTCCCGCACAAGAAATCTTGCCAAATTGGGCAATTTTTTTCCCGCCCATGTAGGTGGCTGTAGGATTAGCTTGGGTGGGTTGACAAAACTTTGGCCCGATTTGTCATGGTGCAGTTGCTGGTGATCTTTTCAATACTGACTAATAACTCTCAGCATAGTATTTTTTTTACGTGACAGTATGGCGGATAGCATGCCAAGAGTTAGTAGTAGCCCCACCTAGTGGAAAAGTCACGCTACGCCACTGCTTTAGCCTGTATATGCTAGTTTCCCCACCTTTTGGTAAGATATTAGACCGTGTTTGTGGTTTGATAACTAAAACCAGCTTAACTCAAAAGTATAATTACGAAATAGTTTTCAAAAAGTAAAAGCAAATTGCAGTTGGCTTAATGATATCTGACTGATGACACACAAATGATGCTGTTCACCATCTCGTTTCTGTATCTGCTTTAGCCAACGTCGGCTAAATAAATGTGTCCAAGATGTGCGTTTATATTTCAGAATGAATTCGTGCCTTCCCTATCGTATCAAATGGCAACGTTAACTAGGAAGCAGTTGAATGGGTTATCAAATGTGTTGTGAAAATGTGAAATATGGCCCGATGTCCCTCTGGATTTTTACAAATCTATTGTCTTTTCAGTTGCCGATCAATCAGGGAGCGATGAAATGATGATGATTTGTCAGATTCCCTACGTTTACGCGACTTCTAACCACAGCAGTACGACATGATAACAGCATCAAGAGCTTCCCACCCTGAGTGTGACGTCAGAGGAAAATGGCCGCCGTGTGAATATGGTCCATTCGGGGCTTTTAAGACAAGGCACACTGCTGCTGCCCCCTGTCTGAAATGGCACGATGCAGTCAACACTACTGCGGTGAGGTCTTTTTCTCTTCGGTCCAACACACTGGTCCTAGATCTCGCCGTGAGACGTGTGGACACAGACAGCTGATTCAGAGCTTCGGAGACCAAACAGTCGTGCATGCATCAAAACTCGACAGTGTCAGACATTTAGGGGCAAATTCTCACATTGGCATATCCACAAAACCAACCAATCGGAACACGGCATGGCATGGCATGGCATGACGTAGAACACACAGGGCAACAAGACATACCCATAGACCCGTAGAATACCCATAGAATACCACACAGACCATATATACATCTCTATTGGAAGAAAGAAACAGCACCGGCTCAGTGGCCGAAGATTGTTTTTTGCTGCATTTTCAGAATCAGAATCAGAAATACTCGCGAAATCATTTTGAGTCGATGACGTGATCATGTGTATCTCTATTTACAAATTGTAGCACCAGAAAAGTAATTGCACAATCTGACATGCCTCAAAACTGATAATGCGCAGTTACACACTGATTGTGACCAGGACTTCATCAGACCCATCTCGCACATTGTGACATGCGGTTAGTCTGCGGTTAGATTGCTGTGACTGCACGTTGTGTACTGTAGAGGCCTCTACTGACAGTTTTCTGAGTTGTTTTCTTCACAAGATATCTAGGTTTTATACCCTCATCCATCGTTCCACAGGCTGGTTTTTATCTCTGCTTTGTGTCTTGTTTCACTCCTGTAGTTTCTCACTCATCATGGTGGCGCGTTACCCAGGAAACGGGGCGGGTTATGTCAAACACATGGACAACCCGAACAGCGACGGACACTGCATCGCCTGCATCTACTACCTCACTGCCAAGGTGCGTTCAGGGACCTCTGCTCGTTGCCGAACGGTAGAGTGGCTTGACTTGAGCATAACAAGTACAGACGACGGTATTCAAAGAGCACAGAGAGCAAAGTGACCAGACGTCTACATTCGCTTTATGCAGGCCAAGTTTGATTTCGCATTCCATACTGGCAAAACTAAATTTGTTGTTTAAAAGTACGGCAGGAGTCCACACGGGGAGGTAATTTGCAGTAAAGGTAAAATGTTGGCAGATATGCTCCATTAAATCCACAATACAGCAGATACACTGCTGCGCTTATCCTTTCAGCTTGTCTCTGAGCCCGTGGCCTGGATCTGAAGGCTACTCGGCTGCCTCGTCTCCCCACACAAAAGAGCACCTTGCCAGGCACGTAATCCTCTCAGACCCCCTATAGAGCCTGGAGCTCTGGATCTCCCCCCTGGAGGCCACAGCTAACCGCTAACAACTTCTAACATCTGGTCAGTCATCACTAAATGCTAATGACAAATACAATGAGTGGGGTATTTTTTTTGTTGAATAGCACGTTAATATATTCTGCACACATTTTCCGTGATATTCAGGGATTTTTTTTTTCTTTTCTGGGAGCGAACGGCAGAGCGTAGAAGGTTAGAAAAGGGAATAAGTGGTGGGGGTGTTCAAATCCTTCCAAGAATCTCCCCCAAAGCTACAGAATTTGTGCTGCTTTTTAAATACCCAGATCACTTGCACTGCGAGAGCACACACACACACACACACAAACTCCTCAGTCTAAAAAGTCTCTCAGACCCCCCCTGGTGCCTCTAGCCCAATTTTTCTCGTTTTTCGGTTTCTTGTGTGCCGGCACTACTTTCTGTGAGTGCCTGGAATGGAAAACAAGTAAGGCATTGAACTCCTATTAACGTCACACACACACACACACACACACATAAATTAATTATTAACCAACCTGAGGTTCCATCACGGTCTCCGATAGTAACAATACATTTCTGATAACAGCGATGTGCTACTGGATAAACCCAAACACGATACAGTGTAACCCTAATCACAACATCCTCTCAATGATATTAGCACAGTTCCCAATAACAAATGTATTAACAAAAACTTATATGTAAGCAGTGATTTTGCATTTAATCTTTCATGCTCTAACTCATTGTAGAATTACACAATTTCTGACAAAAAATAAGCATCAAAACAAATACCTCTTGGCAAAAATGATGAAGAATAATTTACAGCTATGAGAGCGTTTGAGGGAAGATAAAGAGACAATGAAGCAAAAGTTCTTTGTCACCTCGCCATTCATTACAGTCATGAGATGAACAACTTGTCAAGTATAGAGGTGCTGCAGGAAATGAGTCCTAAAACCTTTTAGCATTTTTATACTTCTGGTTCCCTCGTCTGGAAGTCAATGGGTTTTATGGTTAGAAGCCTGAAATAAGGTCTGTGGTTGACACAAGCCGAAGAGATTTACACGTTTTGTTCTACGACATAACATACGTCAGTAGATACCCCCCCACTCATGAATTTGGAAGCTTTTACGTGTCTTAAAAAAGGCGGTTGCTAACAAACGGCTAAATGAGACTACAGAGGTTGTCGCGGACATTAAACGTCTTCATGCCGAAACACGGAAAGTCATCTACTCACTAGTCCGCCTTTACAGCCTCGTTGTGTTTATACTCTATATCTATCTGTCTGTATATCTATACCTATCCATATTCTCTTCAAAGTGAAGCTTAGTGGTGGTGACGTTGAAGTAATGCGACCGCGGTGTAGTTCCTTTATAGCCTAACGTTAGCTTTTTACTTCTGGGGATGCCATTTATGCTTCAAAAATCATAAAAGCGGTGTTCACTAGTGAAGATTATCTCGCTGAACAAAACGTGTAAGAATCATAAAACTTTTGTTTTGCCGCAGAGTTTATTTTCTGCAATAATCCAAAATCCCATGGAACAAATCCTACTGGCTTTTAGTCGAGGGAACCAGGGGCGATGCTAACTTCCAGGTTTGCCTTCAAAAATACTTCAACACTGCAGCACTCTATTACCTCCTATGCATGACAGTTCCAGAAGGTTCCAGAAGTAGAAGCTCATGGAACATACTAAACACTGAAGATAACTTTAGAACATCTAGAGCAAGTGTTGAACTGCTGTTCGGTGTGTACGAACCTATCATTGGGCCGATGAGGTCAAGCAACGTGTTTTCAGTATTTTTGTGGATTCGTGTCCGTTGTTGACACACACACACACACACAAAAGCAAGACTGCAAGTGACCGTTAAGACTCAGAATGGAACATTGCTCGAATTCCATTCAGTCTTTGTCAGAAACACACAGATGAAAACAGTGCTGACGGGAGCCTACCTGTCGGAACAGCTGTGGTCTTCTGTGGCTTGGGATGGAGGAGAAACGTGAGGAGCTCCTGTTAGACTGTTAGCATCTCGCTGTCCATCCGACCGCCTGACGAAGAAAGACAGACAAAGACAGTCACTTCAGTGGATTTTTACTTCAACCTTTCATTTACCAAAGCCAACACACGCCCATAATCTTTGGCATTAACACCCACACAGGTCCACGCATTGACAACACTGGGTTGCGCTGCCCCACAAAAAAAAAACAAAAAAAACAACCCACAGCTGTCAGTCATAGACACTGGAAGAACTGGGGGGCTCAGTGCCTTGCTCGATGGCAGCACATTGACCGCAGCAGATTTCCCATGAGCCTTCGCTGCGGTCAATGATCTAACCTTTGTAGAGGCAGCTGTCAATATTCAGTGGCGATTACTTTCCATCAATGTAAGGTTAGGTCTTAAGGAAACATATGGCAGGGAGGTATAGAGGACACACGCACACACACACACACATTTAATAGCAGAGATAAGAAACAAAGGTGACTTTACCCTCAACCTCCATCAATTCATCCAGCAGCTCAATACTACACACTCTTTCCCTCTCTATAGCGGACATCGCCAAGCCCATTGTCAGCTTTTCTTCGTCTTTCTGGCTTCCACTGAAGGTTCATTACACGCCTGCTATTCATGACGCAAAGCGTGTAATACACAGGCCAATACATACACACACACACACACCCACACACACAAACACACATACTATAGGTGCCCACTGTAAATTGAAATCATTTGATTCGTTCTACCTTTTGTTTTTGCACAACGCGTAAGATTGTCTGCATCATGCCGACCTGTGATGTAACATGCTATATATTAGTCGTGTTTTCAGATCAGGTGAGGACCTCCCACATATTTAGTCTCGATTGACTTTCATGTCGGACACTGGCACAGCAGTCTGAACAGAGGAGCAGAGGCGACTCCATGTTCTTCCTGCTGCAGCCGTCACCGCCTGCCAAACAAATGGGGGTGTCGCACCGCCGATGCTTGTTGAGGGAGTGTGTTTGTGGTGGAGCCTGTGTGAAGTATTTGGCAGAGTGCTGGAGATGCTGTGTTATTGGACTGCAGCTCCGGGCAGCAGAAGTGCAGACAAATGTATAATTAAATAGCAGCAATCATGAAAGGTGTTTCCTCTTCCCCTTAAGGAGGATTTTGTCTTTGTGCTCTTCTTCTCTGCCTCCCCCTCCCTCTATTATCTCCCAGGCTGTCCTCCGCTCCTTAAAAACTCACAGAAACTCTCCAATTACCTAAATGTAAAACCAGAAAGTGACATGTTCGGAATTTCAATGCTATAACGTGACTGTGGGTTTGACCAGGAATCCTTCATTCTTGTCTAATTTATGAAAATCCAAAATAGAGCTGAAACAATTTGTTGACTAATTGATAAAAATCGATTTAGACAGTTGATCAATCACTTTAGTCATTTATCAAGCATTGATATTCTCCAGTTCCAATTGAATATCTTTGGGACTATTGGTCAGAGAAAACAAGACATTTGAAGACATCAACTTGGGCATTCTTTACCATTTTATTTTTATTCATTTTATTTTGTAATGATATATTATGATTCGTTGAAAAAAATAGAGATCAGTCAATAATGAAAATAATAATTTGCAGGCCTAATGCAATATGGCACATGTCCTATAACAAATCAACTTAAGTTATAAGACTTACTACCACTTACTAGCTTTTCAGAGCACTTGCATGCTCGTGGTCTTCTTCAGTGGAACTCGCTCATTTGTTGTCATGCGAGTGAAGTGTTGACTTGGTCAATGAGCAAATGAGCGAGTTCCACTGAAGAAGACCACGAGCATGCAAGTGCTCTGAAAAGCTAGTAAGTGGTAGTAAGTCTTATAACGGCATGGTGGCGCAGTGGTTAGCACTGTCGCACGGGAGGTGAAGCTGGTTAGAGCGGGTTGGGGGTTCGATCCCCGGCTGCCCCCGTCATGTCGAAGTGTCCTTGAGCAAGATACTGAACCCTAAGTTGCTCCCGATGGAGACCAGCACCTTGCATGGCAGCTCAGTCGACATTGGTGTGTGAATGTGTGAGTGGATGGGTGAATGAGACTTAGCTGTAAAGCGCTTTGGGAACCGTGAAGGTTGAAAAGCGCTATATAAGTGAGATCATTTACCATTTACCATTTATTGGTCACATGATTACAGGACCCCCTCCCCCCAATCCCAGAATGACAGTGGGTTGAGCCAGACCTTTCCCCACATTTGGAGCACACCTGAGCCACCCCCCGCTCATCGTTGATGTCAAAGTTAAGTCATAATTGTTTCCTCTGATCATAATGAAAACAATGCTAACCACAATAAAAAAATCATTTTAAAAAAAGCACTTAAAACGAACCTTTAACATTTGTTTCCTTCTACAGCACAATCTTACCTAGGAAACGTTTGTTCGCTGTGTTTACACGCAATTACCGCAAGTTGATCTTATCAGCTCTGCTTCTTTATTTCGGCCGTTCATTTGGTTTTAAATCCAGTCCTCCTCTGGCTTGCCTTACTCATCCACCGTCCCCACATTTGTCTTTTGCTTTCCACTTCTACCTCCCACCTGGATCTCTCAATAGCTCTTCACTCCCTTCACTCTACTTAGTCCCGACTGCCTCTGTATTTCGGCAAGCCTCCTCTTCCTTCATGGCTGCACCCCGTCCAGTCTTTGTGCGCTTAACTACTCCTCCTTCATTTCTCTTCCTGCTCTGCACTTCTGCTTTTTTTTTTTTGGAGGAGGAGGAGGATGGAGGGGATCAGATGAGATGAGAGAGAGAAAGAGAAGAAGTGTTTCATTCCCTTTGACACCACGGGCTCACCCATTTCAGGTGGGTGGTATGCCCAAACATTCTAACAGAGAAATAATAGCTGAACCGTGTCATCTCGTCCTCGGTACAAGACAGCCATTTGGGTTTAAAAACTGTACTTAATTGACATTATACAACCCTCGGCACTGAGCAACTCAACTTTTTAAAGATTGTTTCTTACTCCCACTTCAAGATGCAGAGAGCGTCTCACCAACCAAGTCTTCAATAGCTTAGATGGAAAGACATTCTTTGAAGAAATGAAAAACTCCACATTGGAGTGATTTCCCTTACCAGCCATATGATACAAGGTTTGTCTAATAATGCATTAAGATGGCCCATTTAGGGAAATACCTCCTCTACATTAGTTAGAGTACTAGTTGGTCATTTGGCCACCAGAAGAAAAAAAAACATCTGTATGATCTGTACAGTCAGTGATCTGTAGGTGTTAAAATGAGGCCATGTCTGATAGGGCAGGGTAGCAAGGAATACAGGGGATAGGACCCAGATGCAGGCCACAAAGGCAGAGCTTCATGCACAAAGATAATCTAATAAACGAAAACCAGGGAGGGGGGGACAAAGACTTATAGGATGGCGAGACAGAACAAAAGGTCAAAACCGGAGATGTCAGTCCAAACAGGCAAACAAATCCGACAAGGAGCTGGCAAGAGTCAAAGTCCAATAATCAGGAAAAGTCCCAAAACACTGGTAACACGGGCAGAAAAACAGGGAGCCAAGACATCAAACGCACAGCAACCATCGCATACAACGAACTGGCAAAGAACAAAGGAAGTGAACTGGTGTAAGCAGTGATGGGTGAGTGGGGAATGAGGTGCAGGCGACCGCAGGAAAGAACATGGCCTCTCCTGACATGCAGAAGCAAATGAGAAACTATTACAAGGACTATGTTGGTTTGCATGTATCACCCATTTATATATGTGGCTCCACAACCCACCCTGAGTCATGTACTGCCCTCAAATGCAAGGGCAGGGCAAGTCGGGTTCAGTGTCTTGCTCAAGGACACTTCGACATGACGGGGGCAGGCAAGAAATCGAACTCCAAACCAGCTCTAACCTCCCGTGCGACAGTGCTAACCACTGCGCCACCATGCCGCACATTAAAGACACATATGAAGCAACTACCAGTGCAATACGATGCACTTAGCCCCCCCTAATGCGATGCAGTGCGATTCAACACAATTTGATTCAATGCAATTGGAACTGCTAATAATTATATATGAACAAATCAGATTTCAACAACGCAAAGGTATCAGAAACGATACATAGCGAGTTCATCCCAAGTTGTGTCTGGTGCACACTTTTTCAGGGGGGGGAAACACGTCTGAACTTTTATGCCGGTGCGCCGATGCGAATCAGTGAATCTTACCAAACCTAATGTATAGAGTTGAGAGAAGGCAGATTGGGACTTCCTATGCTGGCAGGGGGTAAGGTCTGTCTCTCTCTCTCTCTCTGACCCCCGCCACCTAGAGTCTGGTTCTGCTCTCAGGTTTCTGCCTCTTCAAAGGAACTTTTTTCCTTGCCACTGTCGCCAAAGTGCTTGCTCATGGTGGGAACTGTTGGGTCTCTGTAATAACATCATAAAGAGTCGGTCTAGACCTGCTCTATAAGTGTCAGGAATTGAATAAGGATCTAAATGTATTCTCACTGTACGGAGACTTGTGACTGTTGGTTAGACGGAGACAAAAGACATACAGACAGACAAACTTGTCTAACACAGAGGCCGGCCATATGGAAAACACAGACCGCGTGTCAAGGTTTGACCCGTGTATTAGAGATCGGCCTTTGTGTTCAAAACAACGGCGAGCCAGTGTGAATCAGAGATTTTTTTTTGAATGAATCGTTGTCATCAGGTTTTTCACAGCTACACTTGAGTTTATAATTGTTATCATCCTGAATGCAGAGCTTTACTGACCCACGGTCTGAATTGTGTTTCAGAGGCTTTTACACCCTGGCTGTAGAAGTATGTGATTCTTGGCATAACATTTGAAAATACTGAACATTAGCAGTGCAAGGTTGCCCAAAAGCATCTGCGTCTGCCAACACGTCTTCAGATAAGTCTTTTATAGTAGTTTTTATAGTAGTCTAGATAGTCTTTTGAATATCAGGGAGGCCTTGGTTATTGTTGACTGAGCTTCAGCACTACTGACCGGTCATTTGTTATTTCTGGAAGCGAATACTATGTTTGACAAGCTAAAAGTGTTCAATCGCTTAAAATATACTCGAGTATCTTCCTTGACTATCCTAGGCGCTGCGCAGGGCAGCTTCCGACAATCATGCCCACTTTATGCAGCGACTGGCCAGGTGTGTGGACTACAGGTGTAGGCGGGGTTTGAACCTCTTTCTCAAGCTCTTTTTTTTCCATTCTCATATTATGAAGAGTACAGTCTAGACCCGCTCTGTATGTAAAGTGTCATGAGATGACTTTTGTTGCGATTTTGGATAAATAAAATGGTCATATGAACAAGTTAGCTTGAAGTATTGTTCTTCAGTATCCCGGATCTTATGTCTAAAATCCAAAAAGAAAAAAAAGACAAATACAAATAGACCAGTTACTGTGGTAAATGGCTGGTGAGGCAGCAGGTGAAAACTGATCTCTGCTCAGTGTTGAGCTAAATGTTCCCGCTACAATGTGACCACAGAGAGAAACATGCCGATACACACAAAAACAAGTGCATCCGGGTTGCACACATACTGTACATCCGATGGGCCATTTGAGGACAGCGTCTTCACGACCGTCTTCTTCTTCGTCTCCAGTGCGGAGACCATAAAGCACAGTGAGCTCGAACACCTGCCAGGAGCTCTGCTGAACGAACTGTCTTATCAATCACGCCGCAGCCTTAGTCGGCGCACGTGCACACGCGGCCACACGTGCAGCTTTTATCGGCTTCTCGTCAACTATGCTTTTGTCAAACACCAAACAGACAGAATCAGCAGTGTTTCTCCTGGTCCCGCTGATGTATAGAAACGAAAAGGGGTGACGGGAAGCAGTCGCATGCATGTATTAAGATACCTGTGAGTTATATCTAGTCAGCCTTAAATAGACGGTCTCTTGTGATGTCAAGATGGAACTTGAAGTTGATGCCATATGGTTTCAATCTGAAAGAGACACAATTGAAGCCTTTATTGCAGGCTGAGCAAAATAAACAAGCCGTGTTTTTGTGTTAAGTGTGTACTTAGAGAGAACGAGTCTGGTACAAACACAGCGAGGCAAACTGTCAAACTCAACAAGCTTAACAATTACCTTGCCAGACCCTCAACCGGCTGAATTAGCATATTTAAAGGAGCGTTCCACTTGAGGACAAAGATAATGACAGTGGGCTGAAAATAGCTTTGCGAAATTAAACATTCACGCTTGTGAATACATGTCATTCATGCATGTACACATCGGCAACAGGCACACATGTATACTAAATCTCAGTGCGCAGTATAGACATAACCAAGCAATATGCTGCCTTCACTGAAGACAATACAAAGACAGAACTGGGCTTTTCATGCAGCCTGTGAGCATCTGACATGGGTTTGAAGCCAGTGACAACAAAATGGTATTCTTCATACAGTATGCTATTGCATACCCTCTGGGGGTCACAAATACCAGCTATAGGGCAACAAAAATAACAACGATAATACAACAAAATATGCGGTTTCTTACTGTAGTCAAAGGCAACCGGACTTAATTTAAAAGAGTCACATGAATAAAAATCTTCGCATAAAACCAAACAATCCATATTGGGATTTTCTGATCCGGCATTGGACAACAGAACCTTTCTGAATTGTTACAAGTCACTGTAACACAAATAGATTCATATGACCTTTTCCTGCCAGCACTATGGTCGAAGTTTAGTTAAGTTTAGGCAGAAACGACTTGGTACTACTTGGATAAGTTGGGGAAAGCTCAAGTACTGTGTTGAAGTAGAGAACTGTGCTAGAACACTTCTGAATCACTGTTAAATCCCCTAGATAGCTAAGAGTCATGCACGCCCCTTTGTATGTGACCTTGTTCTGTGGGTATATCCAGGCTAGGGATGGGTTGTGGTCAAGCGCGACACTATGCTATATATTGCTCCCTGAAACCAGTACTGTACTAAAGTACCTTCTTGAAAGACAACAGAGACTGACAAGAGTGTTTTTAATTCATCAGGGACCTTCGTCGACATGGTCACAAGAAGAACTGCTTTGTTGCAGTTAGGGGACAAAAATGCTCAACGGTTAAAAGAGACTGACGGTCGGTAGGAAACAGGAAGCCGACAGCGGCTTCTCGTGTCAAAGGTCTGGCACTCTGTTATGTCCACCTTTGTTCCGGACAGATGGGAGACCTATCAGGTAAACAAACACAGGTAAACGTTGTTTTTCTTGACAGATAGGCGCAACAAAACTGAAGTTATATTACAGTTTTTTTTAGTGACTATGCAGTGCTGTACTGGCAGAATAACAATGAGGAAATGTTCTTCATGCGTAGGCCTACTTGTAATTTATGTTTCATTGGGAAAATAAGCTGCCCCCCATGTATAGCACCAAATACCCATACAGTTAAAGTTTATTTTGGCTGATCTGCAGCATTATCAACTCACATTCGCTCTCCATTTCATCCCTTCACTTCCTATTAGTGGAAATACATTCTAAGCAAGACCTTCCTGCGACCCTACTGTCCTCAGACAGCAGGACACGCTACGATACTGATGCATCGGAAAATAAAATCCAGGTCAAGATCAGCGCCGTGGCCCAGGACGCAGCGGTAACACGCAGATAGCGGAAGGGGAGGAGAATGCCGACTGAAATAGTCGACCAATGGCGGACTTATCCCAACAGCCTACGTCCAGTGAGCCAGACTAGGTTTAGACTAATGAAACTGAGATTAGGGAAATGTGGTGGTTCTATGGATAATACTGAAAAAGTGAACATGTCCCGTCTCGTGTTTCAGATCAGCACTGGGATATTTTGTTCTGAACAAATCTCACGGTCAGACCAAAACCAACGATGAATGTATCCCATTAATTGGCATTTTTGTGCAAAGGCGCATCAATGAGAGACACCGTTGCACTGGGTGACACGTTCCTTCGTTAACTTGAACACACACACACACACAAACTGTAGTTTTTTTGAATCCCAAATAACACCAGCCCTCTCTTTTAACAAAGTCAACTATAAGCGATTTGAACCGCCTAAACATAACTTTCATGCTTTCTGTAGTAAAACAAATGACGTACATTGACAGTGACCCTTGTGTGGATACATGCAAATTTAACATTGCCTTGTTATTTGCATTATGTTTCTTAGAAAACAGATTTGCTGTTGCAAATGTAACGCATCTGAACAGAATTTTGAGGATACGCGGTTGTAATCCATGAAACTCAACCAAAACCAAAATCAATCCAACCGCAGTGGATTGCGAAGGAAAGGGAAGAACACACAATTCATATCTATTAAATAAAATAGCTGTTTTTGGCTTGTGTCTATATGGTTGTGGCATTTAGCAGAATTGTTTGTTTATTAGACTAAAACAGCCAAGAGAGCTCGCACACGTGAAATGAACCTCGTTCCTTCTCATCACTAATTTAGGATCATCAACTTTGATGAACCCAAAATACTTTCAGTTACTCAAATGGCTTTCACCTTACAGTAACTTGGGTATCACAGAAAAACTGAGCTGTTTGTCAGGTTGCGAGTGTGAAGAGCTGACAATTGCAATACTTCTGACGGCACATGAAAGCAGCGCAACACCCTGATCAGCCTCCTCTTCCTCCCTGTAGGTAAACACCTGTAGCGTCAGTGTCTCATGCCATTACCTCGCAAAGCAGTCACTTTGGTGGCGCTGTGCGTTGTGAGAAAGGCCTGACAAACGTGTAATAAGCAACAGTATGTAGAAATGGTGAGGAAAGACATTAGCGGCACGGTATCTTCATGTTCCATGTATCTCCCTCCATGACATAAGGGAATGACAACCACCACCAAGTGCTGGGCTGGAGGGGAAGAAAAAAAAAAAAACCTGAAGCCTGGAATTGGAAAAAGTGTGTGTGTGTGTGTGTGTGTGTGTGTGTGTGTGTGTGTGTGTGTGTGTGTGGTGATGTCTCCAAGCCCGGATGGTAATTGTCAGGGTTTGGCAGGGCAATCAGTTCCATGCCACTGAGCGCCACGTCTCGACATGTTCTATAGCAACTCTCAGTACACACACACACACACACACTCCAGATGCTTGACCCCCACACCTGTTCACTGGTGTGAGACAGAAGTAGGAATCCTGTTCCCCACTGCATTGGCTCAGAGGAACAAAGGAACAACCTCCTACTCTTTCTCTCTCTCTCTCTCACACACACACACACACACACACACACACACACACACACACACACACGGACTGCATGTCAAGGCTGAAGATGCTCTGTCTCCAAATAACTTCAAGTTCAATCTCAACACACACTCCGGTTGAACACACAGCAAAATGTAGAATCCCTTGCATCACGCACGCACATGAATCACACTGAGGATGAAGAGAGAACGCTACATACGGAGTGATGAAAAGACATCACACAGGCACACACACTGTAATGTAAACACACAAATAAAACACACTCAGATCATTTACACTCGTCATTTCAAGTGTCTCATATTCTCATATGTCAGCCCTCCTTTGGTCCAGGCGGTGGCGCTAATGCGCCTGAAGCTGTTTGTTAACTACCGGAATTTTGCCGAAAGAAGAAAAACATGAGCGCAAAGGCGGCTAATTTGACAACAACAGTAAAAGTTAAGCTGGCTAGCTAATGGCTATCAATCAACTGACAGAAGCACGTGAATGACAGAGTTGGGAGATGGGAGAGGTCTGCACAGGATCCAATAAGAGGGGACGAAAGGGAAGGAAGAGAGAGTCGACGGATGCAAATAGGGATGGGAAGAGGGAGGGAAGGGGTCAAGAGGTAAACAGGGACGACAGGATGTTGATTTACATTTCTGTTTGTGTAAGGGTTAAAAAAGGAGAAGAAGAAAAGAAAGAAAGGGGGTATATTTTTTTAACTTCGTAGGCTAGCTGTGGTCCCCCTTGCTTCCAGTCTTTACGCTCAGCTAGGCTAACCATTACCTGACGTAAGCTCCCTACTTAACACACGGACATGAGATTGATAATGATTCTAATTCATTTCACTCTTGACAAGGAAGCCAAGGGCAGAATCTCCTCACAGTCTCTCTGACCATTGTCCTCTTACTGTCCAGCCACCGTAGTCCAGATAGGAGTTCATAAGAATGTTGATATATTCACCTGCGTCGCCTTCAATTATGACCTTGCGCGCAGACAAATGAACTTTTTTTTGCCCCAGGTTTTGCCTCTCAGGTGGCCCTACCTTACAAGTGGAGGTTTTTTGGGGCCGTATGTAGGCTGAAAGAATGACCTGCAGACACTACTCCTAAAGAAGATGCTCGAATCAGTCAAAAATAACAGGTCGGGACAGTGCTCTTTGTAGATAGCTACAACAAAAGATACAAAGAGGCTACAGCATTATCTATTATAAAGCATCAGGTCTCTGTAAGTGTTAGGCATAGCCAGACCCTCGCCACACTTTGGAGACAGGTCTGGCTCAAGTTAAGTAGGGTTTAGTGTATTAACTTGATCATTTATGAGGCAGGAAATATATTTTAAAAAAAAAAACATAAAAAATGCAATATATTGGATACTTATCGTCGTGTCCCCTCTATTCATATCAGAAAGTGCACTATAACTTAAATACCTTAAAAGTCCTCCATGCAGGGACAGTGAACAGCCTCTCCCTTACATGAACACGAGTTGTAATTCATCACAGGACACAAAAACACACACACACACACACACACACACACACACACACACACACTAACACACACACACAGACTCAGACTTGTGAATCAGTCAGGAATCATCATTCACTGTGGGGCACCATGCGCCGTTGACAGCAAATCAACCGCTGTTAGCCGAATTGTTGGCTGACCTTTTGCGAGAGAGGCGGCCATTGTGAAACTAATGACTCTAAACGCAACAAGCAGCGCCACAACAGTCACTACCGTCAGCATCATCCAAATGTGTTCTCGACAGTCACCCACTTGACTGCAGAGTGTGTGAGCGGGAGGCATGTGTGCATTCAAACGTGTTCATACAGTATATTGGTCCACCCACACACACACACATACACACACACACACACACATACAAACACAATATGACAGCAGAGATATATTCCACCCCCTCAGAGAAACATTATGGCCTGCACATGGCCAGCATCCTGTGGAGGGACACATGAAGGTTTGTGTGTATGCAGGTGTGTGTGTGTGTGTGTGTGTGTGTGGGGGTGTGTATTCTGTTATAGCCCCAAGGGACTACAGATCCTAGTGACAGCATATAAGCTGTAAGAACAGTAAGCCTGCATCAAAAGCGCATAGCACATACCCGGTCTGTCACGCACACACACACACACACACACACACACACACACACACACATTTCTACGTATGCTGATACAAGTCAGAGATTTGGATACATCAATACACATGTACACAAAATTAGCCAAAAATCAATACAGATGTCAAAAACTGATCTGTGTGCTCCTCTCCTCCATATATACATATGTATTAATGTATATATATGTATATATGTATGTATGTATCCATGTGTATATATATATGTATTAATGCATATATGTATGTATACATGTATATATATATATGTATTAATATATATATGTGTGTGTGTATATATATACATGTATATATGTGTGTATATATATATAGGCGACTGCTGCTAGCGTTGTAGCTAACGATGTAAAGTGATGTATAGTGCAATGCACTTTTCCGTAAAATATGGATCCATATAGAGCAGAGGTTCTCAAAGTGGGTTCCCTGGGTTCCGGGGGGTCCCCAGCAAAAAGGGGAATCATTTATTTTCACTTTAATTCCATCCATAAGAAACACAGTGACAGAATGCATGACTATTTTGGTCATGGGTTTCATACACTTTCTGTAATAAAACATCTAAAAGCAAAAATCCCATCAGATGGGGGAAGCCGGGACAAGATTTTATCAAATGGGGGTCCGTGGTCTAATTTGTGTCAGTTTAGGGGTCCTTGACGTGAAAAAGTTTGAGACCCCCTGATATAGAGGGCAACCCGGTGTGTTACTGCCCATGTTTCCACCATTGGTGGTGTGACAGTAGACACCATTTTCTGTTGCATTTCTGGTTCAGTATTTCAAATAAATATTGCATCTGCAAAATCCTCTCCGCGTAAAAAGATGGAAGTGAAGGAGCAGCAGTGTTCTTGTACAGCAGGGGTAGCTTACCCCTTATATTATACAGTATTATAAGAACAATTTTAATATCAACACTCTGTATTTTTTTTGTAACATAATGCCGCTCAGATGTTGCTATAGAAAAGTAGCATTCAGGCATTGAATTATATTAATTAATATTTAAAAAAAAAACTGGACCCGGTCTGAATCAAACAACCAATCAGGATAATCAGGGGTTCTGTGTTGTGATTCGCACTCCAATCCAGAAGGTGGAACCCTTGTTTGTACAGAGTTGATGGGATTGGCCAGTTACGTGATAACTAACACTGATTGGTTGTTTGATTCAGACCTGGTCCAGTAAATACAAAGGGGGCAGGTGCTCACAGACAAACATTTTTTTTTTTTCAATTAGATATTGTTAGTGACAATGCAATGGTCAAAATGAGTTATTTCAACCGAAATTATAATTCAATAATATTGCCTAGTGTAGCTTTAACATATATATATAACATATATTTTCATTGCAGTTGCCGAATGTGAATTAGCCAACATGTTCACTCCCAGCACTCTCCACTTCATGCAGATTTTCGAGCATATGGCTTTCATATTTAGCACATCCATTAATCAACTAATTTCAAAGGCTGGCAAACACACAGTCACGCAACTACTGGTGGTCGCATGTTATTTACTCTTCGTCTTTAATAACCTGCACCAGCCCCTCCCTCTAGCTCATCCTGTAACGTCTCAACCTATTTCCACACCTCCACTACCCCCCCCCCCCTCCTCCAAATGTGTTATTCCCCTCCTCTGTGTTGTGCTAAGCCTCTTTAGTTTGAAAGAGGACAGCCATTCATGAACAGTAATTAGGGGACAGGAACTGGCAACTGCCTGCTAAAAGAAACCAAAAAAAAAAAAAGACGATAAAAAAGGAAAATGGGAGAAAGGCTGGGGGAAAAAAATGAAGAAAAAGGAGCTGGGAGAGGGAAGAAAGAAAGAGGAAGACATAAATAATAAAACATAATCCCCCGTGTCCGGTGAAAAAGAGGCACTATCCCGATTTATTTCATCTTTCTATAAATATCCCTCTCTATTTTCTGCTTTGGCTGGACGCACAGTTTAGACAGCAAAGTAAAACGGCGAGGAAAAAAAGAGAAGAAAGAGGGAGGGAGGAGAGCGGAGTGTAGAGGTGGGAGATTGTTCCAAGTGAAGGGATGCCAGCCTGTGCATGTCAGCATTTCCAGGCTGGCAAGAAAGCAGGGCCCAGCCCTCCTCCTCTGGGTGAGCTGATGAGGCAGGGAGCAGAGGGTGGCGGTGGTGGTGTGGTGGAGGAGTGGAAGGATGGAGGGGGTGTGAACAACAGAGGTCTAGTTACACACTGCTGGGCTCTGACCGGAGGGAGCGTCTCAGGCCGATTCAGAACGCTGCCCTGGCACCATGGAGACGACCGGGCTGTCACACACACACACACACACACACACACATGCAGCCTGTCCATCCCAATTCCTGCCTGGTGGACCCGGGCCTGTCAGGCACGGCGTGTCGGAATATTTATCAGCAGGAAAAACAGCTTGTCCTCGTTGCTGCTGTCATGTATGCCAGAGGGGAGGGAGAGAGGGGGGCAGGGGGGGCGGGCGGGCAGTGGACAGACAGACAGACAGACAGCACTATGCGCAGAGTATCCCGTGTCAACTAGACAACACTAGTGCATCCGTGTGTATGCTACTTGTTCACTGGTTGGTGTTGTAAAAGGCTAAAAATGCTTTAATAAAAATCTGTCCGTCATCAGTCTGATATGATGGATGTGAAACGGGCTGATTAAATGTTCCATGGAGAACTGATTGACATCTATGGGACCTTAACCCCCCCCCCCAGAAAAACCCTCAGCTGAACACTGATTCCCCACATAGAGGGCTGGGTATGCTTCGGTACTACCAAGTTGAGCGTAGAGACGCCCCCTAAACCTGGTAATCTGTTGTAGAACTAATCATTGGTTGTTGCCCTAACAGTCATTGTTATTTATAATGTATAGTCCAATGGTGACACAGCAAATGTAACAATTCTTTGGTGGTACGTTTAAAAGTAGGTTTTAAAAGGGCTTTAACATTGAGAAATTGGCATATATTATCAGTTTCTAATGCTTTTCATCATAAACTGTGTATAAAGACGGAGGACGCGCAGAGCCGCTGTGTCGAGGTCCCGCCCACGCACTCGCCCGACCCAATTGCGAGCACGCCGGTTGCATCACAGCCGTCAATCATGACGTTTCACCCCGTTTTGTTAATGGCATCAAATAACTCATTACAACCAAATTATCAGAACACTTGAACAAACATCAGCGTGATAAGAACTACCTGAAATGACCAAGTTGGGCCCATGTCCCATCCGCTAACATGGTGGAGGGGGCGGGGCTATACTGCAGCCAGCCACCGGGGGTGGGGGGGGGGGCATCGAGACGTTTTGGCTTCGCTTTCGTGGAGCTGTCATGTCGTCCACCTTTATATACAGTCTATGCTTCCTCCACATCAGCGGCCATCTTTACACCTTACCAAACCAACCGACGCGGTCAGAGGTTTCACAACCTGTTCGATCTGTCCCATGCAGAGTGAGGATGGCACCCCTAAAAATTTCTGGATTGTTACGACTCCCCGACGATGAAAAATGAATAGTGGTGTTTTTTTGTTTTTTTTTCCTGAGCACTTCTCATCTCTCCTCCTCATCTCTCCGGCTTCAGTCATTATTCATCCTCCTTCTCGGGCTCTGGTGATGTGCTACTTGCTGGAGGCAGCGGTTCGTAAAACAAAACAGACTGGCTCGTGACGGAGAATTCAAAATCGTTCTGTGTGGTCATGGCTGGTAAATAACTTTTGGGAATGCTAAAATAAATTGAGAAAATGAACATGAAGGTGGAGGTAATCACGGAATTGACGGACTCTATAGGGTGTGTGAGTTTCTTGTAATTGTTAGATTGCCAAGTGATGATGGGAAACATGGAAGCTGTACGTAATTATCAGATCGTTAACGCTGTTTGGAAAATACAGTACCGTGAAAACCTCCTGAGGAAATGAGGCTACCATATTTTGTTCAACAGGGGGGCAAAGGTAATATACCATCTACATTGAGAGGTTCAAGGGTAAGGCAATTCAAGGTAGTTCAAGGTAAGTCTTTCATACAGGGCAGCCTTTATAACCCCTTTTAATGTGTTGCATTAACTTGTCTCAACTTGTCTCCCAGTATGTACCTGCCTACCTATGTATGTTTGTTTGGTGTTACCTTATTTCCCATCGGAGTGGTGTCTGTGTGCACCTGATGAACAGTTAAGTCCAATAGTCTCTTCTCCTTTTAGCTCTGGTTTGGTCTCCCCCAACTTCCACCTATCTGCCCCCTTTTGCTGCTACAGTAGATGTCCCGCTTTCTTCACCCGCTGCCCCTTCACGTTTGATTTCAGGCAGGTAGCATAATCCTTTGGCTTTGGCAATCTTTGAGAACCAACGCCACTAATATCCGTACCACTTCTCTATGAATCTATTCGCTATTTCTCACCCACGACCCCAACCGTGCCCTTATCTAAACCTATGGACTATAGCTGTCTCAAGCTGGGGGGAAAAAATGACCTCATCATACCAATGGCTGAATGCTCATATAGTAATAAGAAGAAAACAAAGAACTAAGAAAACAAAAAAGCAGATCTTTACTCAAGGTCCAGCTTTTTCCCGGGAGCACTCCAGGTCACGGTCCCCATCAGTAAATAGGGTTCACTCGGTTGTTATCACTGACCAGTACTGAGCCTTACTTGTCAGTGAGAAGGAGGAGGAGGAGGAGGAGGAGGGTGAGACAGGGAGGTGCAGCATGTATTAGGGGACACTCCGAGCCAACGGGTACAAGGAGTGTAGTACCTGAGGTTTGTCAAGAGAGCGCCAAAGAACAGCGCGTCATCTACCTGAGCTGAAGCACGCGTATCCTTGAGATGGCTTCTGTGCATTCGGCACTGAACTGAATCACACTCGACTGGTTACATCAACCAGCAGAGTGGGGACGAAGTGACTCATTCTGGTTTGAAATTTTCTTCACCCCCACAGACTGAGCGACACACACACACACACACGTCTGCAGTCGCAACAATATTTGGCTATTTTGGTTGATTGCCTTTCATGTGAGCTTCCAGTCCCGGCATGGTGCCTCGTCTGCCTGCGGCTTGCCGGCTTCAAAAGCTGAGTTGACCTCATTTTCCCCGTCCTCCCGCTGAGCCCGGGCCGCTGCAGATGGTCAGGCACAGGGAGCTGATCGTCACGCTCACAACAACACATCTTTGTTCCATTCACCTCTGCTCTTTGACGGCCAGTTAGGCAGCCGGTGTTAGTGTGTGTGCACGCGTGTGTGTGTGTGTATGTGGGCAGGTGGCTGCAACTGCAACAGACAGATACACAGGTTATGGTATCGCTCGAAATGTTGTTTCGTTTGCCGTAACAGACAGTGCCGCTGTGAAGGGACGTGGGAAAAAGCGAGGTTTATGGTACATTTCGTCTGGCAGATAAACACACTGTGGCTCTTGTGTTCGCTAAAGCCAAACACTGGGGGGGGGGGGGGGGGGGGGAATTAAAAGACAAGACAAAGAAGCAAAAAAAAAAAAGGAACAAATGTAATCTGGATTTGTGTTTTGAGTGTCTTTGAAATGACACCATAACATCCCGCCATGCCCTAATCAGTATTTCTGGCCTGTGTACCTCATGTCAGTCACAGGACAGAGATTGACTGGTTAATTAGACAAGCACACACACACACACACACAAGTTCACACAGAGAGGGTTGCGCCAGTCAATCTTGTCATGGGGGTGATTGAGGTTTTAATTAAAGTGAGAGACCATGGGGATACACGCACATATCCATGGTCACATTCTCTCACATAAATAACTCAGCAGTCAGGTCAGAGGAGTGGGCTGCGTCAGAACACACACACACACACACACACACACACACACACACACACTACACATACATAAGTTGCATATTGTTCATCCGCATCATCTGCAATTGAAACATATTGAACCAAAATGGCTAATTGACCATCATATTAAAAATGAGCATGATGAATAGTGAGATATCTTATTGTGGCGCCTCTAAAATAGGTTGTCCCGTTTTAGTAAAAATAAATGAAGTGGTAAATGGACCAAAGCGCTTCACAGATCAGGTCTCATTCACACAGTCACACACACACACACACACACACACACACACACACACACACAGTCACACACTGATGGCGACCGAGCGGCCACAGCGGGACCGACTTAGGGTTCAGTGTCTTGCTCAAGGACACTCTGCCGCTCTTGCCCTGCTCTACCCCCCCAGTGCTGACCGCTGCGCCACCACGCCGCCCCCAGGGCCCACCTTTGCTATAAATCACATCGGGGAAAGCCTGTGTTTATCAGGGCCTCTCTCGTCACACGGGGGGCGACGCAGCGGCTCTCAAATCTGAACGAACCCCCCCAAAAAAACGACGACAGCGATATTTGGCCTTAGCCACGCAGATAGGTCTCTGATGGGTCATTGTGATTGGCCGAGGGTAGTTTCGGACCAATAAGCGCGGGAGTGTTGACATACAACAACCTCCAAGTGAGGTGTTGCCCCCCCCCCCCCCACCCGGTAGCCAGTGACAGAGGGTAAACGGCCCTGTTATCTGGGTCTGTTTGACAGCAAACACCATCATCACCAGCTATGTTACACTATCATACAAAGGAAAAAGCACAGTTTACACCAGCACGGACTACAGTTCAAACAAACACAGGGGCCGATTAAAAAAAAACCATACCTAACCGTCATTAACATGTAAACACATTAGTGTTTAGTCCATCTCTGCACACTGACTTGGACGACGACTTAAGAGCGTGGTTGGAAATGTCTTATTACTGCGCAGTCAATGACGGAGCAAACAAAAGCCGGAGATTGGCGCCTGATGTGCGGAGGAGCCGAGGAGAGGGAGTGGGCGACGGTCTAGACGGGCCTCATGGTCAAGGTCAATCGCTGTAACAGTCTAAACACTCTCCACACACACATACACACACACACAGCCAGTGTCTCTGCACAGCTACTCTGGATGTTTTAACAGCTCGGGGCTCGCGAGCTCGTCAGTGCCAACGAGCGTGTACATACAGTGAATCCCCAGCATGCCAGCTTTCCTTCCACAAGCACCACCACCACCGCCCTCTCTCTCGTCCCCTTCTCAGGAGCACCGTCGTAATGTCGCATTCAATGGCTCCGTGAAACAGTTGAAGGAATAGAGAAGACAAAGCCATCACTTAAGTGGTCTGACTGTGATGGGAGGATACAGGAGCAGTGGATGGCGTGTTGTGTCTGTTTAATTGTCATTTGCGATAACAATTTAGACGCACCTAGCAAAGGTGAAAAAGGAGTGTCATTGTGTGGGTTGGGGGATAAGATGTATTTCTGATTCTCTGGATCCGAAAAGCTGTAAAGTGGCAGACTGTCTCAAAAATAATATAACAGGAAGTATAGATAAAAAAAGGAAAGTGTGACAAAAGTGTATTATCGAAGCATGGTGATTCCAGTGTCATGTGTAGACCTGAATGGGATGAAGAGGATAAAGGCAGCTAATTCCCTCCAATGTTTTTAGCGCTATGACAGGAGTTGTGTTGCCAGACAAGCCCCCCAAATCCTTGGGAATACAAATTCTCAGGTGTGACAGACAAACAAGAGACAAAATGGCGATCCATGGCAGGACAATTCTGCCGTGCTCATTTCTGCAGTCTGAAATCTGGATGGACGGACGCAGAAAAGGCTGTAAACTCAGCAGCTGGCCCGGGATGGATGGGCTCCACGCAAAAACCTTCGACAAAAGACAGTTCACGCTCTGAGCCTAACGAAACACACTTGAATGGATGAATTATGGCTCACGGTTGCACCATGTGTCACAGCCACTGCTAGCATCGTGTCAGAGGCCAATTAGCAACTTCACAAATAAGGGCTGAACACACAGAAACAGAAAAGACTCCCTGTGCTGTGTGTTCAGGTATGTTTTAGGAAAAGTGAGTAGAAGCACAATAATATTTTTTTTAACATTTTCATCTATTGTTTTGTTTTTGTTTGTTTGTTTTTTAAATAATAGCCGAAGTAAGAATTGACAAAATAACTATTTCATATGCATTCATTAGTATTGCTTTAGGCTATTTCATTACAGATCAAAAAAAGTCTGTAAAAAGTCGGCTACGATAAACAGACGATAACGAAACACATTCAAATCGTTTCATTATTGTAGGAGAAGAACGTTAAGTAAAAGTGTATCTAAACACTGTTGTCAAACCACACAGAGTTGCTGTATCAGATAGGATTCTTTTTTTTTTGGGTCTAATCTACAGCTTTTTCATTCCCTCGTCACTTATCTGCCTTCATGGCGGGGCTCTTCCCCGGTGAAAAAAAAGGTCATGCTTGATGTTGGAAGACCAAGTAAAACGATAGGAGATAGGACGATATACATTTGATATAAAAAAAAACGGGGCAGACGTTTATTTGAATGTCTTCGCCGTTTTTTTGTCACATGATGAGACGAATCTGCCGACTCTACAGCATGGGTCACTAACCCCGTCCTATACGGACTCGGACCTATAATCAATAAATTATTAAGGGATTTTAAATTTTGACGGGGCGCTTCTATTTTAACCGGCGCAGCTTTTCTAGTCTTTACGGCGCTGGTTTAGCGGATCAGGAAACTCACAGACCAATTGAATACGAGTTACGCCAGCCCACGTGACGCTGCTCAGCCAATCAAATCTGTGCATTCCAGGCGATAAAAACATTGCGACTCTGAATACAGACAGACGAGAGAGGTGAGAGGCGAGTGACAGATGATAAGACGAGTGAACGACACAGGGGGAGAGACTGTTAAGATGTGAAACAGTTAACAGAGAAACTCAAGCTGCTGCTACACTTTATTTAGTTTTTCTAAAATTAAGCACTTTATTTTAAGATGCACAATTTTTCTAAAGCTATTTTATTTATTTTCTCTATTTTATTTTTAAATGCAGCCCTTCTTTTAGTTAATGAGAGAAGGACATTATACACATCTACAGTATTATATATCTGTATAGTTCAATGTTAAGTGACAGTAAATATGGTCAAAATGTTTTTGAATTGTACTTTCTTTATTTGATTTGACAGTCAGTTGTTGATTACATGCAGGCGTTGATACAACTACTAGGCTACTTCAGTATATATCACACAAAATCACAACGCAAGTTAGACATTATGATGTTCCGGACCTCTGCTTGAGGACATTTTCTCTAACTGGCATGTTAAACATTTTTTAGAGTAGGCAAGATCCAATGTATTCAAAAACAGCCAAAATAGCCTCTAAGACCTCTAAGGGTTTAAATACCATCATCATTGGCTAAATTAACAGTTTTTGCATCTAAAACAACACCGGATTTAAGATTTGGTGCTACACCCCAGGTCATAGGACTAAATCTGCCTGTCTTCCTCTTTCAGGACATGCTGTAATGTCCCCTACCCAGTGAGCGGTGCGGTACCAGTAGACAGAAACCAAGGCTACTGCGACTGCTATTGGGAAAAGAGAAATAATAGAGAAATGAGCTGTGACAAGCTTCAGAGCTCAGTGGAAAAGTTAAGAGTGCGCTGTCCTGAAATGCCTCCTCATGTCGTACTCTTATACTCTAACACACACAACTTTAGACCAAGCACAAATATAATTCTTAAAATGATTGTTTTCCCTGTGATTTGTAGAGCGTCACATACAGGCAGAGAACATGGGAACAATTTATTTTGTTATTTCTGCCCACAGCATTGCAGGCGGCTTTTCAGACTTTGTGTTGCCCAAAAGGTGAATCGGCAGTGTGTGTGTGTGTGTGGCATGACCTGACCGCATACTTTTAGGGTTGTTCACTGTTTTTCACGCATTGATGATCGCCTTCACTCAGATGGGGTGTTTTTTTATGAGCACACGGAAACAGTAAGCAGAACGATTGCGTATAACCTGGTCATAGTATTATGTTAGGTTTGACTACAGTGTCCTGTTGGGGACAGAGAGAATATCGTGTGTGTGTGTGTGTGTGAGTCTCTGCGAGGGGTTTTCCTCAGCAAGCAGCCAGGCGTGGGCAGTGTGTGTGTGTAAGCCAGTGGCCAAACAGTAACATGTTGACCATATCAACATAATTCATCCTCAGAGATATTATCTGCCTCCATATTCTGCAGGCAAGAGCAGCAAACCTCAGTACACACACACACACACACACACACACACACACACACACACACACACACACACACACACACACAGAGAGAGAGAGCGAGCAAGCATGATGGAGAGAGAGAGACACAGGGAGAGAAATCACCCAACGCCGCGAGAAACTGCAGAAATTCTCTTTGCTCCCCCCCCCTGCTTTAAAATGAACACAAGCAGCAGCGATTCATCAACACCACCATATGGGGCGAACAAAAAAAACAGCTCAGAAGAAGAGGAGAGGAGGAGGAGGAGGAAGAGAGGAGGTGAAGAGTAGTAGAGGTTTGCCAGAGCTGCAGAAACAGTCATTGTTGGAGGCAGGGCCAGGCAGCTTGGAGCTAATGGAGCACAGTGCCTGGGGCTTAGCAGGAAGACCCTAACCCGCAATGTAAGGAGGCACACACACACACACACACACGCACACACCAACTTTTAACGTATAATACATGCTAAATAAATAAAACAGGTCATGATGTAAATAATCATATGACATCCAGTTTTTCCTCTAAAAAGTTCGCTACAGGGCCGCTAGAAACCCGAGATATACAAGTGTACAGTGTTACATTTATTTTTTTTTTTTTTTTTTTTATTCACGGTGTGCTGGATGCAGGTGACGCTGTTGTCTCACTGTTACAACAACAAATACGGAGCCAGTGAAGAAAAAGTTTGTTCATATTAGCTCACTGTCATAGTAACGTGATGGTGCAGCACCTGGGTGTCATGGTTTAGTACAGCAGTTTCTATGATATTTGTGGGGGTTGGGGTGACTTGTGATCGCCGTGCTGACTGATTTTTAGGGTTGGTAGGTGCCGATCTATAGTTCAGAATAAACATGAAATATGACAGGCTACACTGAAATATATGAATTTAAACAAAAATAATAATAATTTTTTTCATAAATGGCAAAAAGATATTTTCTGTGTGTTTGCTATTGTTAATAATGCATTCTGAGAGGTTTACAGGCAATGTGATTTTGAATAAATGGCTTAAAAGAATTTTATAACATATGTAATAATATAATATAGAAAAATACATTTACTTGACAAATATGAAAATGTAAGATCAAAAATAGCATTTCTTTTTTTTTTGGGGGGGGGGGGGTATAAGCCTGTCACTGGGATGTAATCAGGTTACAGGCTACACACATGTTAAATGTACCTCCTGCATGTACATAGATAACTTATTACATTATTCATAGAACATTAAAACCAGCATTCCTACACACTGTTGCTTATATGTAAACCTGTGTGACATTTGGACGTTTATATAGGCATTCCACTGGAACTAGTGTTATCCACGTGTTGTTGAGCACAGACCAAACCTGAACACAGCCAGCGATGAGGCTGTGGTCTGCAGAACAGCTGACCCTAACATTCCAAACAAGCAAGGTAAGCGTTCAGGTAAGTCTTATAGTGGCAGTTTAGGGAAACTTCACTTGACTCCAAATTAAAATTTCAGTCCTCACCTCTCTAAAAAGCTCTCATTTGCATTGGCTGGGCTTAAAATTAGCAGCAGTGATTAACCGGTGAGTAGAGAGGGGGCACAGACTGGGGGGGGGGGGGGGGGGGGGGGGGGGGGGATGTAGAAGAGGGTAGAGACAAGGGACTCAAATGATAAAGAAAGAAAAAAATTAAGAATAGTTCAATCTGAAGGAGTGAGAGAGGAAAGGAAAGCCTGAGAGTAAGTGTGTGTGTGTGTGTGTGCGTGTGGATATCTGGCTGGCCGTGTTGTGAATGTTAAGCAGAGCAGTGTGGGGCGGTGGCATCCAGGCCCAGTGATTAATGTTGACACAGTAAGAAGAGGCCAGCCTGTTGACATCCTTTACTGCTCTCTGCTTAACAAGGCCGGGGCCACCGAGACACCCACCACACCAGGCCAACAACACACACGCACGTGCACACACACACACACAAACACACACACACACACACACACACTACGGGAAAACGCTCACACCGGCAACTGTATACCTAGGAATTATGTTCATATTGAACGATTCAGCTGCACAGGATTTATATCCAGAGCCAGCACTCGGTGCCACAGCGGGAGATAATGTGTCCTTTATAGTAGAGATGGAAAGTACAGGTGTGGAGGTTAAGGTGGTGTAGGGCAGTGGGCTCTCACTCCGGACACCAGTGCTCACATTCCTTGTCAGACAAATATTGTAACCATGACCACAATCCCTCATTTAATGTGAAAAAAGGAAGAGTTTTAGCTGCCTAGACTTAAAGGAAACTGGAACTGGTAATAACATGCACAGGTCAAAGGTCTGTGTACAAAAATATGGAAATGTGGAGGAGTTGGTTCCAAACAAGGGAGCAGCTTCTGTAGGTCAGGCTTACAACAAACCATGGTAATATGTTAGCAGTGTAAAATGAGAGTGACTGCAAAATCAAAAAGCAGCACCCGGTTGAGTAGCAGGAGGTCAAGAAATCATGTGAGGGGAGTGCCGGCGCACAACTGTGCTTTGTCTTTTGCTGGATTTAAAGGTCCCATATTGAAGAAAGTGAGGTTTCCGTGTGTTGTCTGATTATAAAGCAGCTCTAGGTGCTGTATAAATACTGTAAAAGGATCAGAACGCTCAGTCCACGGAGAAATGAAACACAGCCCGTATTCAGACGCTGTGCCTTTAAAACGAGCTGCCGGGACTTCCTGTAAGGTTGTGATGTCACAACTATACAGTCACCGCCCTCAGCCACGCCCCCCCAGCAGGTCATCTGCTCCAGGCACAGCACCCCCCCCACCAAGTACAGGGACGCTCATCCACCCGCTCAGTCTGTCTAAGTTATTGGAGCGCTCTGCTCAGGAACTACTCTTCAGGTTTATTGGAGGTTGTTCAGTTTGTCTAAAATGGCTTGTTTCAGACAGAGAGATACATAAGATACATAAGGACTTTCTTTTAACTAAACTAAATTGAATACCCAGCAATATCATGATATTATTATTGACTGAAATGATGGTGAAACTACACGATAATACGAATAAAATATCTCTCAGCTTGTATGGAACCAGAATGTCCTGCGCAGGTACCGAATGAAAAAAAAAAACTTGCATTGATCATTTCAAACATTTGTCACTGAAAGAGGTAAACCCGCTTATTGTCCGAAATGAAAGGCGTGTCTTGCAGCAGTGACGTCTCACGCATGTGCAAAACTGCAGCTGAGCACACTTTCCACGTACATCTGACAAAGAGCTGAGAGGATTCAAATATATGGATTGAATGCTGAGCATACAACACAATTTTCACAAATACACACACACACACACACACACCTCTCCTACCATTCATCCGCACTGCCAGCCACTCCATCTGCCACCATGGACCCAGCATGGGGTCCAATAGGTCTTTGATTGCTCTAAGTATATCCGGCTCTCTCTCTCTCTCTCTCTCTCTCTCTGCCTTCAGCCCCTTTGTGTCACCTCAGACAAGAGATAATGTGCTTTGAAAATGACTGTCTGCTGGATGGCATCGCTGACAACTGCAGAGTCCCCCCCGAAACTAGGTAGCGAAGGCAGGCGCTCCTCTCACAATTACGCTGGTCTGTGACACTTCTGGCTCTTCTCTTTTTTTGTTCACCCCCCCCCTCCACACCTCCCTCTCATTATCGCAAAGCCCTATCTGGTCTTTGAAGGAGGCCCAGTGACAAAGACAGCGGCAGCTCCCGACGCAACTACCCACCTCCACCTCCCACTCCGACTCTGACAGAAGCTGACTCTCAATCAGCCCGCGCAGAAGCTGAGGGCTTTTAAACCTGAACTTGCAGCCACTTCAAAGGGCCCCGGACACCCCCCTCCCCCCCTCCCTTTCTTTAGAAAGGAGCTAAAGTAGCGTTAACACTGAAGCAAATGTGACTAGAAGTCAATTACCTGCCAGAGAGTGGTAATGGAGATGATTGTGGAAACGCTGTGAACGGGTTGAGTCCTGTTACACTATTATAAAAGCCGGGTGCTTTGTCCTTGTCTGTTCAGACTGTGGGCCTAAATAAGGAGGAGGAGTGGGAAAGACTGTTTGATAAAGCCTCAGAGTTTGTAGAAAATGCTTGAATGAAACGTTTTTTTTTTTTTTCAAATTTTGCCAGTGAGACGGCAGCTCAGGCCACAGCACTTCCATCTTTCTTTCAGGGGTCTTTGATTTCAACGCAGGAAGTGAATCACAAGTCACCACTAATAAGCCCGACATCTACTTACAGGCGCCGCGCCGTAATCACGGCCACATCGCGCCGAGAGCCGAGTTGATTTTAAACTTTAAACATCAACATGGGGGACGACAAAATGGGGAAAGACAAAGAATTGAAAAGAAAATGAAAGGGAAGAGAGAGGGGAAGAAGAAAAGTGAGACAAAAAACAAAAAAAGGAGCCACCCAGAGGCCCAGTTGGCCTTTCAAAGATTTCTGATCTCAAATGTGTCCTCTAAGACGTCTTAGAGAGCGCTGTACAATTCTCAAGTTCACTCAGAAGACAAATGGGAAACTAAACTTTTTGGGGTGCCATCGCTTCAGATACGGATGTGGCGAAACGGGCCTGTGGGCGCAAAACCTCCGCAGCCAACACAGTCCCATCAATAGGATGCCTCGGTATGATTGATCCCCCCCCCCCAACACACACCTCGCTACCATTTGCCATTGACCACCCAGCCAGGCCCGGCCCAGATTGATAGCAAAAACAGGGACGTGACCACTCGTCGCTCTTGAATATTTGCTTCGCGCCGTGTCACATTGATCCGCACACTGCGACCCTTTAATCCTGACCCCGCGGGGTTGACATGAAACCCGATGAGTCCAGCGACCGAGCTGTCACTGTTCGGCGCTACAAACCCACGTGTAACGTGAAGGGACGCTGAAGCAGAGGTCCCCAAGGGTCCACTCGGTTCCTGGTGACAAAGACACAACCCTAGGAACAGAGTTGGGGCTGGATTCAAATTATATTCAGTCTAGTCAGGCCCGGGTATATTGCTTTGGGACCTCTGGTCTGTGTATCAATATATCTACCACCAGAGTGGATCTAGCCAAACTCCACCGGCTCAGTGCATCAAAATGATCACAGGAGAGCACATTCTGGATTGGATGTAATTGCTCTAAAGTCGCTCTAAATAAGTGTTTGGCATGACAGCAGAAGTGGAGTGTGTTTCTCCCGGGAGGGGGGGGGGGGGCCGAGTGGGTCTTCCTCCATAACTATCCCAACCAAAGCAGACATTTAACTCCGTGCCTTTGATATGATTTAGTCCCTAAGCCCTCGCTATCTGAGGTCCAGAGTCTTCCGTAAACCCAAAGTCCAGTCTGGGACTCACATCTCCTCCTCCTCCTCCTCCTCCTCCTCCTCCTCGTCTGTGGCCTGATAGTATCGATTGCCCATTTGGAGCCAGGGAACTCCAAAGAGACAGGCATAATTACAAGGGGATAAGGCAATCTACTGCAATTAACCACTCCTCCCCTGGCAGCCTCTGCCGTGGACCATCTCTCATCCCGCGCAGGAAATAAATTACCTCAGCCCGACCGCCGCCATCGCAGCCACTGAAATATAGGAACAATTAAACAGGAATTAATTCTAATTCATGCAGCCCCTATCACTAAAGGGACATATTTCAACCACGGTATTAAAAAACTATTACACGAAATTAATTGTAAACCACAGTTTCTTTGATCCGCATAATAAATCACTGGTTCTTTCATAAAGAGCTCGGAAGAGATAAGTTTAACACCGTTGTCAGACATTTTGTAAGGTTGGAGGGTCGCTCTGAAAGGCGCTTTGTGGAGAAGGTTTTTCATTAGGATAAATAAATCTTGTCATGGAGTTTAGTGTGTGGCCTTCTTTAAATGTCATTTGCGGTTTTATGTCGCAGGAACCGTGTTAGCCACCGTAGAGCGTATATAACTTACAATGGGCACAGATGGGGGAGTCTGAAAGAGCAGTCCCGTGAAACTTTAAACAGCAGATGTAGTAGATAGTTACTGAAGTCCGGTCAGGAGTGAGCACAAGGAGCGTCTCCCGCTGATCCGTTCAAGCAGAATGCGAAACAGACTGTGGAATTATTCATTACAGCCCACTGCAGCATCATCACTTCTCACGCTCGCCTTGTTTATGTCAGAATTTACAATTTCAGCCAATTTTACACCAGATTACCGCAATGTCAGGCCTCCACTTTTCTCCCCCGTGGACCATTTTCATAATTTTCCTGTCTCTCAAAAATGTTTAAAAAAAAAAAGGGAACTTTCAAGGCAGTGCGTTTCTCTGCTTTGAGCTCTCTTGGTTCCTTGTTGCCTTGTAAGAGTTGAAAACAACTCAGAAGTTTTTTTTGGGGGGGGGGGGGATTTTAATAAGCATACGGTCACCCTGCAGGTAATTAGCTGGGGGATGAAGAGGAGCTGCCGGCTTGGATTCGGCTCTCATTTGAACTGCTGTTGTGTTGTACAGCTTGAGAGGGGCTGCGTTGAAAGCAAGAGCCCCCAGCCAGCCTTTGGGTAGAGAAGCCCGGCACACTGAAAAGCTCCATGTTCTCAGTCTCCGCTAAACAACCTCATAGCATCAAATAGTATTTCAAATCCATTTGTTTCATTCCTATTCTGTGGGGAAAGCCCCCCCCCCCCCCCCCCCCCGGCCTCTCTCTCAGCGCCCTTCCCTTGCTCTCCTTTCTTTCTGGTTCCACACAGAAATCAGGGCTATTCCCAACTTGTCCTGCTCACTTTTTTTTTTCTCATCTCCACCAGAATTGGAGCTCGATACAGTATGTTTGCGAAATTGTGATTAGGGAAAAATGTTCATACATATTCCTCAGAGCTGGCGCCGACATTTCACCAGCATCAGAACTGGATTGGGGGGGGGGGGGGGGGGGGGTCTATTTTCTGTTCCCTTTCGCTGTCTTCTGCAGAGGGGGAAGCGCTCATTGGGCTGTGTCTGGCCAGCAGTACAAAGTCATAACGCTGTCATAATGAGCGTATGGAAAAAAAAAAAAAGGTGCAGTCGTGTGACATTCTGATCGAGAGCCACGCCAGCTCTGTATTCGCGTTTTTGCCTCAACATGTTTACTTGGGAGGGTGGAGAAGCTTGATAATCACACAGGAGCTCTCATTTAGCGCAGGATGTCACTAAAATAACCACAACCACAAACAAAGGCATTGAAATATATCAGTGATATTGACATTTTTTGGTTATACCTCACAGACACACACACACACATACACAGTAAATCAGCATAATCAGCCAAAAGTACATCGCATTCAACATCTCGAGGCACCAGGACAATAGATCTGCCTTTTTTTTCTTTTTTTTTTTTTAGTATTAACCCATCGCGACAGGTCTGCGAGTGTCTGAATAAGATGCCATCCCAGTTGTGATCCCTGGATCATTTACTGCTGACAGGGCCAACCTGACACCCTGCGTCTGGTCCTGGGGAGCACCTCTGGCGCCGACCACCTGCAATACCTCCCCTACCTGCCGCTCTGGCCTGGGAGAAGTCTGGGAGGGGCTTTTCACAGCCTGGCTGTGTGGGCCGCAATGCTTGACGTGCCATGTAACCTCTCTGACTCTTAAATAAGTTGATTTGATGCTTGACTTTGTATTGTTTCAGACTTGACTTGGGCTTGTCAATAATGACTCGTGGACAATTAAGAGTATTGCAGAAATTGGGAAAAGCAGTGTCGACATTTCTGCAGGAGCAAAGCAGTAGATTTGTGCAACCTCCCTTAATCCTTCGTTGCATCGCAAGGTGTCGGCCACAGGTGCGTGATGCTGAGTCCAAAACAAAACGAGCTGCGTCGGTCTCGGGGCGTCTCGACTGTCTCGGCTAGCCTTTAGCTTCACTTCAAAGTGTTGTCTTGATGAATGTCTCAGCACAGGACATGCCATTTTCCTCCATATTGTTTTTAAGACCTCACTGAATGCAATAAGACTTAGAAAAGATGAGATGTTTACACTCAGACAAGGAGAAGCGAGGACTAGAGGGGTGAAGGGAAAATAATATTTGTGTAACATGTGTTTTTTTTTTTTTTTACTTAAAAGAAATACTTGCTAAATGGACATATACACACACACTGCAGCCTTGCTGCCACATACTGCGATCTGGTGTAGCTATCTAAGGGTTAGAGCCCGGGGACGAGTGGAGACGGCGAGGCAAGAGGAGAGGAGCTGAGGATGAAGGGGGGAGGAGGGGGAGGAGGAAAGGAAGCTGTCAGCTGGTTCTGCATGGCTACGCTTAAGTCGCATTGAGGCAAGGCCAGGCTGAGCAGCACCCGACACACACCCACACACACACACACACACGCGGTCCCTACAAAGACACGTACATTTCAGCGTGACTCGGACGTCAGACAGAAAGTATTTCTAGCCACGGTGGGCATGTCACTTATTAATCTCCAGTGGTGAGGGCTGAGTGACAGGAGCAGTGACCAAATACAGCGTGTTGAAAGGACACGCAGACTGACCCCTGGCCAGCCCAAATGCCCCTCTGTCAGGACACACACACACACACACACACACAAAGAACACACACCTCTGGCCCACTTGACACGCTCAGCTAAAAGTTGAGCGTTAACTCTGTGTCACTGTGTACGACTCCAGATCACTTTCTGCCAAAGCGGTAGCCGACTCTCTCTCTCTCTGTGTGTGTGTGTGTGTGTGTGTGTGTGTGTGTGTGTGTGTGTGTGTGTGTGTGTGTGTGTGTGTGAATGATGGATAAAAGTGAAGCATGGAGAGGCTTAATACAGGCAAAGAGTGTATGATGAGAGAGAGAAAGTGGAGAAAGTAGTGAGGGAGGAGGGAGGGATGAGGAAGGGATTGCGGTTCTTGTCAGAGGGAGCACAAAGGGAGTCGGGGGGGTGGGAGAAAAGAGGCCCTGCTGGGTGTCATCCCTCCATCTTACAGGAGGAGGGCAGAGCGATGGAGCTGGAGGAAGGAGAGTGATGGATGGACCCAGAAGTCACAGCGGGTCTGGACTCATTTTCCTTGACCCAGTGTGGGGGCTCACGCAGGGGGGAGCTGATCAATGTCTGGTCCTATACTGAGGAGCCACACACACACACACACACACACACACACACGGGGGGGGGGGGGGGGGGGGGTTGTAGCTGAAAGCATTTCATCACCTTCGTTAATAACTCTGGAGTCAATAATATAACATAACAATGCATTGATTTCTATCTATTGTATTACATATATGTCACATATAAGCCAAGTTTGCATCCCAGCAATGATTATTATTATTATTTTTTTTTTCTTGTGAGCACCACAAACTAATTTCCATTCACCTCCACTTCTCCACTCGCAATATCTCTTACTTCACTAAACGGGGCCTCTCCTCCAATTCCGCTCCATATCCCTACACACCGTCAGCATTATCCCTGTTAGCACATCAAGTCTATTCCTTTCTCTGTGCTTTACTGCACATGCTTATTGATTTCTTACTTCGCCTTTCCTTCCGCATGTGGCATGTGTTTAGTCGGCTGGAAGTGGAAGCCAGGCCGGGGAAGTTTACCTGTCGGGAAAAACACATTTGATCGCGAACTCTAATTGGTAGTGAGCCTGAAGTCCTCCCCGAGATGAAAACATCCACAACAACAACAACAGCAAGTTTCACAGCAAGTGAAAAGCTTCACTTCACTGCTGCCTGTAACCATAATACTGACTTCACACACACACACACACACACACACTGAACAGCAAAGCAGCCGAACACGTGCTCAGACATACATGTAGCATAACGAGCTTCACACGGGACACCGAAATACAGATTATATATGTGGCATAAATGCATTAATTGCGCTGAACTGCGGGCCATCAGGCATGACCAGTACTTATGCTGAGTGACGGAATGTACGCACTGAGCTCTCCTCGGGGCACGGCAAGGGAAATGAGAGCCGAGTGGCAATTAGCGAGTCATTCAGCCTCAATGTGGAGGTACTTCATACCCACAAACCATGTGATCAGCGTCTTTATCGACGAAATGTTTATTAAACTACACACACAACTATTAACTAATAAACATGCAAGTACTTATGCTGCATGGTACTACAAACGCAGATTTAGGGAAGATTTCCACACACACACCTAGCCTGTCTAAGCTATAATATTAATAACAACAACAACAACAGTAATAATCTACAGTTATCATTCACACTAGATTCTGTTCTGTGGAGTTTTGGTTAAAACAAATCAAATGTTCTGGATTTAATGAGGAGGAGGAGGACTTCATTTCCTGTCCCACACTGCTTCAATTATTCCTCCCTCTCAGCCACACCTCTTGGCCCCTTTCATATAATTTTTTCTGCTCTAAAAAAAACAACAAAAAAAACGGAGCCCCTCCCCCGGTTCACTTCATGGAATCAAGCGGGCACGAAAGACGCTGCTCCTCTCGTTTACCGAATGAAAATGAATCCTCAATCGCTGTCCCCTTCGTCACCTTAATTGGCCATGAAGTTAATTCATTTGCAGAGCCCCCAGGGGTCGCGCGTCACCTCGCAGGCCGACTTCGGCAACAGGTCCTGGCTCAGTTGGTTTGGCCTTTTTGGTCCCTTTTTCCACACCGATTTTAAAACGAACAAACCGAGAGGAACAAACATGGCGTCAACCCTGTCTCCTAATAACGTTTTACAACACCAAACACATTTTGACAAAAACACGTGACCTTGATTAAATATTATATATTATAAATATAACCGGAACTCCGGCCGTCAGCGTAAAAATCCACCTCGATCGCCTTCCTACACATTTGCACGCAGCACAAAATGTAATGGGTCTCTTAATCCACGCATCATGTTTCCCCAATTTGTTCGGTTAAACAAACGGTATATCTTACGACACTGGAAGGAGTCTCTGCCTGCCTGTCCTTCGGTTATCTCAACAACCGTCCATCCAATCGACTTCACACTTGGTGGGGTTTATTGCTGAGGACCCTCCTGGGACCTGCGGGACATTTTTAATTAGCAGTGCGCAACAAGGTACACATCGTGCAGTGAACTGAGAGGGGGGGCCCTACGAACTGTTACACCGCCAAAAACAAGCACATTCAAGAACTTGAAGCAATCGGCCTGTTCCCGAAACAGGCACCGCTGGGGAGACGGGGGGGGGGTCGTACAGGTAGCACATTCATCGGACAGTTTTAGTGACTGCCATCCTGCATCATCGTCGCTTCGGACCCATGTGGGGAAATCAAAATCTGGTGACTTGACAGCAGGTCGTCGTGAAGCTCGCAGTATGTTCACGTCTCTTCTCCAGCTGTCACAAAGAGCGCCACAAGAAATAATTGATCGTGAGCCGCATCGGTTGAGACAACAGCTGGACCTCACATGATGGTGGTGATCCCGCTGACCGTAAACATGCCAGGCTGGTTTACTCAAATAAAATGGCTGCCTCCTCAACAAAGTTGACGAAAAAGAAACAGAGTTGCAGGTCTACTACTCCAATGACGATTGCTCCATTTTAAGTCAAGAAAATATCAATTCATTGTTCATTTATCACTGCAAACGTTTGTTCGCACAATTTAAACATTGAATTTTGCATGATCAGCTGACCTGCTGTGTACTGACTAACAGTTGATAGGAATGAAATGAAAGTGTCTCTGTGTTCCCTATCAGTGGTACCAAACTACATATCAGCCTTCACAACATGTAAATATTCCATACACAGCAGTGGAAACTTCAGGCACTTCAGCGCCCCCCCCCCCCCCCCCCCCCCCTCCATGTCCTGTCAGCAACAGCCCCTCTTCAGAATGGATAGGCTTCATTTTTTGGTGGCCAAGCATGAATATCACGAGTGGCTATCATGCTGTTTCAACTGTGTGGAGGATGCTTTTTAAGGGGTTTTTAATTTCACACTACATTAAGTCTTATACAATACAGGGCTTTTGGCAAACAGTTTGTGAAATGCCCCCCCCCCCCCCCCTCTGTAAACTATCATGAGACAAAGATAAGAAAGCTCACATAAAAAAAAAAGCAGCAGAACATTTTACTATCTACTTATGCAAATTTCTCTGTGTACATTTTTGTGTCTCTTTTTCTCATTTGATACATCATTGGTTCAATTTCTGACCAGGCAGCAAGTTTGCTTTTGTAAGAAAATGCTCAGTGTTTGCAGGCAGATTCTAGACACACACACCCACACACACACACTCACACTCGCACACACATAGACGCACACCTGCACCTGACCACTGCATATTCAGCAGCGGTGTGTGTGTGTCCCTGTGATTCCTGTGATTCAGTAGTAGACTGGAGGCCCCCCCCAGAGGGCCCGACAGCGCTGAAGCCCGCGCACGAGGCTTTGACCGATACGGCCGTGAAAAGCTGAGACTGATATTTTTTCAAATTCTAAGCTGCAAATATGCTGCGGTACGTAATTATTTTATATCACTGTCACACCAAATACTATTAAACGCCTCTGAAACGGAATTTAAACCACACAACTTGAACACTACCACGGACACTACTATCAAAGACATGTTCACGATAATGACGTTCTATGCATTTTACTTTTGATAAAAAACAATAAAAAAAAACGAAGGAAGAAATCGTCCAAAGTTCGTCCATTTGTCAGCAGGCAGACGAATAATCACAACTCTGACCTGTCACTTTAAACCTGTTACGTTCAAAACAACCCAGACAGACAACCCGGTTAGCTTGTTACCCTCGCTGCAAAAGCACACAAGGTAAAAGAGAACTCAAACCATCGATTCTGTTCCATCAATTCATGCTTGTTGTATTTAAGCCAAATAATAAAACCGACTCAAATGGTTATGGTTAATTCTCCAACACTGAAGTCTTTGATTAGAAGAATCAAACGTCCCTTAATTAAGTACAAGTTCCAGTTTAGTTCATTTTCAGCTGAGAGAGAGGGGTACTTGGAGTGTGTGTGTGTGTGTGTTTGTGTGTTTGTTTTAGGGGGTGGTAATGTCCGAGGAGGGTAGAAAACGAGGAGCAATGCACATTATCCTGAGGCAAGGAGGATAGACTTAGACTTAGACTTTAGACTTAGACTTTATTAATCCCACAGCAGGGAAATTTACACGTCACAGCAGCAAAGACAGAAAGGTGCAGAAACGCACAGCAGACAAGCGCTGTGTCAATAAAAAAAACAATATACACATCATAAATACAGAACAAAACAAATATATGCACGGAAAATATCAAATATGTACAGATGTGCAGTTAAACTTAATCTTAATCTTAATCTTAATCTTATAGCCGTAGGAAGGAACGACCTGCGGTAGCGCTCCTTCTTACACTGCGGGTGCAGCAGTCTGCTGCTGAAGGAGCTGCTCAGGGCCCCCACAACCCCGTGCAGGGGGCGAGAGGTGTTGTCCATGATGGATGTCAGCTTCCATCCCCCCAGCACGACCACAGCACAGAAGATAGCCGAAGCTCCCACAGTGTCACACACCGAAGGACCTCAGCCGCCTCCTCAGCAGGGTGGAGGCGGCTTTGACCCTTCTTGTACAGGGCCTGAGCGTGGTCAGACCAGTCCAGTTTATTATTCAGGAGAACACCCAGGAATCTGTAGCTCTCCACCACCTCAATGTCCAAACCCTGGGATGTTCACCGGTGTGATGGATGCTGGACGACTTCCTCCCGAGATCGATCATCATCTCCAAAGCTGGTTGAGCTCACACCAGCTGACAAAGTCCCCGACGGCCTCCCTGTATAACCAGGTCGTTCCCCTCGTCGCCAGAGAACTTCTGGATGCGACGACTAGGAGAACAGGAGAAGCCTGCAGAGTTGCGAGAAAGGAGACTTTTAACTTGAACTTTTGTAGGTCCAACAAAGACAAGGAAGTCCACAGCTGCATTCCGAGCGGGACGTAGAGATAACTAAACAGGAGTCATTCAAACTCACTCCGGAGGCCAGCACGCTTCCAGCAGCCTTGTTGCCCGGGGGGGGGGGAGTTCAGGTAATCCAGCCGGTTCATGGAGCTACTGCTTTTTCTTTTGTTTGAGTGAAGGTGTCCAGAAACTGGATTAACTCCTAGCTACCTCCTCCTTTAGCCACTCTCACTCCACGCTGCTTTTGTTAGCCCCCCCCCCCTTTCCCACCCCCCCCTTCCCACCAGCTCACAGGCGCGTCTGAGTTATCTCCTCACCTACCCACCTGCCCCCCCCCCCCCCCCCCCCCTTTCTGCTACCAGGTCTCTAATGTATCTATGTATGCAGCAGGAAAAGGGACAGAAAGCAGGGGTGTGTGTTCCACAATTCTAACGGATGATGTGGAGAGCGAGGGAGAGAGAATTAACATAGTTTTATTATGTTCCACTGGAGAGGGACATAGTGGTGGAAAGGGCAGAAAAATGACAGTGTGTGTGTGTGTGTGTGTGTGTGTGTGTGTGTGTGTGTGTGTGTGTGTGTGCAGGTATGGCAAATATATGAGTGTGTGTGAACAGCTGTGGCAGGGTAAATGGAAGAGTTTACAGCAGTAACGGGCCATGTAAAGAACCCAGGAGCAATGTCACGATCACAATCACACACCAATAAACTACACACACACACACACACACACACATAATACACTGGGTTATGACAAAATATACAGTACCAGAAGTTTTGGAGCAGCAGCTGTAGCAGAAGTAGTACATACTTGAATTTAAAGACCTTTCCAAAAACTAAAGACTCGGGAAAACAATCTAATAATAATGCTTGTCAACAACAGAATTGACGTGGTTCTTACCATTAAGCACATTTGAAAGATGTATAGGACCCCGTTTTCGTTTTGTCTCTACAGGAACCCAAATGATTGCAACAAGACTTGACAATTAAACAGCGAAGCTCAAAACACTCAATTACTGGATTTCGTAGTAAACTGAATTTTATGTCACGAGATGACTTTTGGACGGTTGGTCAGACAACACGTGACATTCGAAGCTGCCACCTCGGGTTAGTGGTAGCAAATTGTGAGGGGTATTTTTCGCCCTTTTCAGAATTTTTGTGGGCCAAACAATTAATCAAGTAATCATAAAAAAAAAAAGGTAGATTCATAGATAATGGCAGTAATCATTAGTTGCAGCCCTGCAATTTAGAAAAACTTTTGGTTTGATAATAAAATGTCCCATAGCACATAGATGTGTACATTAAGATAACCCTCATTAGTTTAAATGTGAATGTTAAAATTGCTTCTTGGCTCGATCCTGGTATCCAGACTTTTTGGCTTCGAGCATTAGAGGACTTAGAGTCTTTTGTAAATGCAGGACAGTGAGGAGTCACCCACCTCAGTTCACAATGTTTCTGTGGCAAGGCATCCAATCCCTCTGTTCTGGCGGGGGGGGGGGGATTTGAGGACAGCGGCTGCCTCTCTGCTGCTGCAAAGCCCGTAGAGGGCCTTCCCCTTCCAACAAATCCGGAACAGCTTTTCAACGGCGGCCCAGTTTAAACCCCCCTTGTCAATACGGGAACGCGTCGCCTTTTCTGTGATGATGTGCTCGTGAATAATTAAGACAAAACTGCCAGCGACCGCGGGAGCGAGCGCTGTTTATGCACACATTGGTTTGTGGCTTTATTAATTATACATCCAGCATATCGTACGAACACAGAGGAAGGAGATGAAAAGCCTTTGCTCGAAACGTCTGTTGGGACAGGAGCATCTGCATGTGAAGCAATGGAGTGTCATTCAAGCAGAATGGTAGAACAGCGGTTGTTGTTATTTTTTTTAGCCTTAACTGAGAGCTCGTGAGCGTCCTCTCCGATCCCTCGCAGGTCCCCGCCTCCTGCCCCACGCCCCGGGTGCGCCTTGGTCTCGGGCCGGCACCCGGGGAGGCTGGGGAGGCCCGTGGGCGACATTTCCAGCCCGGAACGAGTTCGCCGCGCTTCCGTTTCATTAGCCGAGCAGAGGAGGCGCAGAAACACAGTGCCACTAACAATTAGCCCTGACACATCCTGGGCTGATCTCAGTCTATCACATCGCCTCTGTGTTTAACTCGGTTTAATGCTGACTTGATCTGAAGCTTGCCGCTTAATGACACTAATTCATGCTGTCGGAGAAAAAAACACTCCTGACCCAACCCGGGAAAATACCACCTGAATCCAAAGGGCCGAAGGCAGGGAGGTTATTCGTCATGATGTGCTGGAATTATCTCTGCAAACGTCTGTCTGTCTGTCTGTCTCTCAAGCATGCCGGACCCTTTTATGTAAAATGCATTTCTCAGCGATCAAAACCATCTGCTACCCGAAAGTGTTCAATTGACATAGGTTTTATGCAATTTTCATGCCAAAAATGATGAAAACAATCACAATCACTTGGGGGTTTTACTCCTGTCACCAATGGTAACAAGCCTGTTGGTCAGAAATGTGATCACAATCACATCTTCTGCACAGTTTCACATCTTCAAATCTTGTGTCTCTTCAGATGTTTAAACTAATATTGTTGTGATGTTTTAATGGAGCTCAGCCTGAGTTCAGTCAGGAAGACAAAAACTCATTCATTCACATCTCTCTCTCTCTCTCTCTCTCTCTCTCTCTCTGGTTCTCTAATCAGTTGATCATGGGAGTTCACTTCTCTCACTGTCCAACCAGATCTTGCCACGATCTCCGTCAGCCAATCATGTTGCTGCTGCTGCTGCTGCTGCTGCCGCCAAAACTTCAATCTGCTCTCCTCTCACTCGCCGTCAGCTGTTGTTTCGACCCTCCTCCACCCCCACTCACCTCCGGCCGCCACATGAGCTCATCAGAGGACCACTCCTCATCACATCCAGATCTTCAGCCATACCTTTCACCACCTCCACCAGTGTCTAGTCTCTTATACTTAGGCTTCGCTACCCCCTTAAATAAGGTATGCTAAATGTATGGTAAAGGCATGGTAAAATACTCATAAGTCTCATAATGTAAGATACTAAGATTACTAAAACACAAACATACTAAATGAAAAACAAACGACAGAATACAACGCTGAAGAAGGGCGTCTTGCCCCGAAACATTCGTGTGGCAACGATAAAAAGTCAAACTGGAGTCCTGTCTTAGCTCTACTTTTTCATCATTCACCAGTTGAGCGCGTTTTGTCTTGTTTTTCATTAGAATACAGTGATGTCTCGTGTTGCCCCGGTAACACCACCCCTGCGCTAGAGACTCAAACCTCAATGTCTCGGAATGTTGTGGTTGTTGCGTTTTCGGAGTTTCAGAAAGAAGCGCGCACACAAGCGCATCACATTTATAAATCCGTGCCGGCGCATGGTTCAATATCATAAATCGTCACGCACGAACCGGAGTGAACCTCCGATGGATGAAGACGTGCCCCCCCAATCAGCTGTTTGCACACATCAATACCTCTGACTGACCGGTCGATGAAAAAAAAAAATTTCACTAAATGTCTTGTATTGGCAAACAGCCCGACGCAACACACGCATTATGCACAGCTTTGGCTATTTGCGCGACCGATACTGTTTATTAGTTCATCACAAGTTGCACCTGTGGACCATTGGGGGGGGCAGAGATATTTCAGCCCTCAGCCATCACACGTCAGAATGCTGCAATCAATAAGGATAGAGTTAATGGCACTGATTTGGATCTGGAAGGGGTGTTCAGACTGCGAATGAAACCACACATGCTCAGAAGAATTAGACAAACAACCTCAAACCTGTGATCCTGAATCAAGTCAAACAACAGCTAACTTGTGAGTGACACCAGACACACACACACGTTCCTGCAGGTCCAGGTCTAATGGGACTCCCCCTTATCCTGCTCCACTGAAAGGATATTAAAACAAGCTCTGATTAACAGGGGGGGGGGGGGGGGGGGGGGTGACAGAACAATGTCAGGGCTACTGTGTGTATACACACACACACACACACACACGCAGCTCTGTCTCTGTCAGTATGTCTCCACAGACAGACAAACAGCAGACAACCTCCATAATCACCAAACACTCCTCTTGTTTCTCCCACACAGCTTTGTGCCTTTGCCGTGTATCTGTTTCTCTTTGTCTTTCCCTCGGTCTCTCCCTCCCACACACGTATTTCATCTCACTTTCACTATCACGGCTGGAAACAAAGCCGTGAAAGAAAGAAATGGTAATCTTTCCTCCTCCTCCTTCCCCTTTTCTTTATTTCCTGTTGTCCTCTCTGACTCCCCGACAATGAATTAAACATCAGGCCCGTGCTATTGCCACTGCTTCTGACGGGACGGCGCCCCCCCCCAACCCGCCCAGCTTTGTGTAGGGAATTTCATGTAAGAAAGAACGACTTGTTTCCAAAGCCCATGCAGGAGATGATGGAGATGATGGAAGGAGGAAGAGGAGGTGAGGAGGTTAGCAGGGGGAGACGGAGGCGAGGAAATGAAAGAGGAAGCAGGAGTGAGAGCTTTCGACCTCCGCTCGCTGTCCTCTGGATGCCCCTGTGTCCTCTTTCTTCTCCATCCTCTTGTGTCTTTCTTTCTGATTTGTCCCCTCTGCCACTCCTCCACCTCCTCATCCTCCCTTTTTCTCCTCCTTGCTCTATCAACCCCCCCCTCGTCCTCACCCTCGCCCCGTCTTCAAACCCCAGCGGATTGGTTTTCCAGGCATCTCATCAGTCGTCTCATCTTGTTTTGCAACACCTTTTCTGATGCACGCGCTTTCTCTCCCCCCCCCATCTCACCCCTCTCTCTAGCTCTCTCTCTCTCTGTTTTGCAACTACAAAGCCTTAATTTGAGAGTGTCACCAAAAGGCAAATAGGGAAGCATCTCATACCTTCTGTTTCCCGGCACTCCGTGTTTCCCTCTCTTGCTAAAAGTCCAAAGTTTGTTTTTTAGCCATGCTGCAATGATGTTGTACAAACATTCATGTTGCCCAACGGCTCTCGTGATCCTGAAGGGTTTTGAAATATCGAGGTAGCTTACAGCTAACATCCGAACAGCCTGCTGTTTGGGACAAATCAATGCTGGACTGCAGAAATGGTCAAATGTGCGAGACTGACATGAGGCGCAAATTCCCTTCCCCTTTCTGAAATCACCTTAAATGTCCCATTTCCATGTCTGTCTTGTTTATACAGCAGGTGTAGGTGCTGTATAAATACTGTGAAAGTATCAAGTACAGGGACGCTCATCCACCCGCTCAGTCTGTCTCTGTTATCTTCAGGTTTTTGGAGGTGGTTCAGTTTCAGGTTCAGGGGGAACTGAGGGGCTGCAGCAAGGGCCGGGACAAGACACATAAGGACTTTTGTCAACTGCGAATCATGCAAAGCTGCTCTAGTAGAGCCCCAGAATAAAAAAAATATAGAGCTGAAATGAGCATGATATGGGACCTTTAAGTCAGGACAGAAACCAAAATACTGGACTTCTCATATGACACCATTATCAGGCCGACGTGATCAGGATCCACTGCTGTGGCTAAAAAATCAACAGAAAAAGAATAAACTAAACAGCAGAAGTTAGTACTGCACACTGGCCTAGTAAAAAACTAACTGCACACACATCAAAGCAGCCAGCGAGCCACGAGTCCATCGGCTCTCTAATAAAAGCCGCTTATGGAGAGAGGAAACGACAGCAGCCATTAACCTAGTACCAGCAGGCACCAAAACAATGATCTCTCTCGCTCTTCCACTGTCCCGATTTACTGCGCCCGTAAATGGCACAACGAGATAGTTAAATGTCGAGAACTGTCCCAAGCTTGATTTTGGGTTTATGCGGTAAACTCCAGGCTTTTATTGTGGAAGGGAGACTGGAGCGTAAACAGGCCGACGGTGCTGAGTACTGGGTGAGGGTGTCCAGCACAGCTTTATGTGCCCTTCCAGGGACTGTGTGTGTGTGCGTGTGTGCGTGTGTGTGTGTGCGTGTGTGCGTGTGTGTGTGTGTGTGTGTGTTTGGAGGTTTGTAGACCTGCATGAGTTATGCTCAATTTATGTGTGTGTGTGTGTGTGTTTGAACATTTGCCTCTGCCCAATCCTGCGTGCCTGTGAGTGGAGGTGATCACAAATTTACAGACTTATGTTTGGCTTTGGCTTCAGGTGTGTGTGTGTGTGTGTGTGTGTGTCCCAAGTCTCTATCAAAGGCAGATAATGCTTGCTGCTGTCCTATCAGCTGTGGCCTGAAGCCGAGTGCTGAGATAATTGAAGTTATTAGCCTGCTGCCTGTTAGCCAGCACAGAGCTCGAGGTGGGTCTCAGCCAGCTTTAACCTTGCCACACACACACACACACACGCACACACACACACACACACACACCCTCCATTTCTTTCCATCTTTAGTGTTTATCAAAGATCATTTCTACTGGAGGGTGTGTGTGTGTGTGTGTGTGTGAAAGTGGGTGGTGGCAGGACTTAAGAGTGGAGTGTGTGTGTGTGTGTGTGTGTGTGTAGGCTATATTCTGGAGTTGTGTCCAGCGGCTGGACAAAGGATCAGGCCTTTGACATTTGATCATTTTCTTATTAATGACAAAAGCATTGTCAAGTGTTGCATGTTCTCCAAAGCCTGATAGATCTTCTTCCTCTGTTGTCCAAAAACTATTAAAAATCACACAAATGAGCCAACGAAACTACACACTGTAAAGATGTCAACCACAGACAAGGGTAGGGAGGTACTGAGAGATGGACTAACATATTGTCGGTGCTGGACTTTTCATGGGATTTTGTTGACAACAAGGAAAAAACGCATTTTCGTCAGCCTTCTCCGTGAAGCCCTGTCTTACTGCATATTTCATCGCCTCACAGCGGTCTCGCAGACTCGACGCGATGATTCTGACGGACTCGACAGTCCACAAAAAGGTGCAGCTAACAAGTCCAGAGAATGGACAGCCCGGGTAACAGCATAAATATATAGGCAAAAGTTATAATAAACACGTTTGAAATTGAAATTGAATCAAATCTCTGCAGAAACAAAAGACAATTTAGATGTTGATGCAAGCCCCCCTCCAAAAAAAAAAAAACACAGCACGACCGTAGCCCTAGAAATAGTCTGAAAGACGCGATGTGTTATTGCCACACTGTATAGATTTGTGATGTGTTCGTTATTTGGAGCATGCTAATGCATAGTTTATGGGGTTATTTAAATTTCCCACCAGATGAATCCAAACATCGGGATGAGAATTTCTTTTTCTAAGGGGAAGCTAAGCTGAAATGCGCATATGCGATGCTCACATTAAGACGGGTGAACTTTCTGATCACAGAACTTCAAAGCATTCCTCAGCAACAAAAAAAAAAAAAAAAAAAAAGCATTTCCGTCCTGAAGCGTCGCCCATTTGCAACAATGAGCACACAATTAATTAGCACTAACCCCCAGTTAGGTGGTGCGTTACACTGGGAGACTTCAGATGCGTGTTTGTTTTCCCTGGTTTGCATTATTTAGCGCCACGTGTTGCTGATTAAAAGTCAAAGCGGTGGCGGGGGCCTCGGCGTCCTGGTGCTCCATGGGGGGGGGGGCGGCACGTGGTGAGATCGCTAAACTAGTTTAAAATGACAAGACAAGGCCTCAAGACAACAACGCAAGTCTGTCTTATCAATCTACACTAAGTTCGCCCCCTTTCTCACACACTTTCAGGGGATGTGGAGAGACAGTGTGTGAACAACAGACTACAAACACTAGATCAGTCACATCTCTCTCTGAGGCTCTGAAGCTGCCTAATGTCCAGCCATAATCACAACAATGTGCATAAGCGCCGACGCCAATGAGGATGCTAATTAGGCTAATGCATTAATTAAGCAAAAGCATCTATGTCAACAGACTGCAGTTGTCTTCACATAACGGACGAATACGAGCTGGAGAGTCTTTGCTTGGCCTGTTTTCTCACTTCCCTCTTCCTGTCAGATCCTTTTGGTTTCACGCGTCTCAAGTTTGGAGATGTACCTCTGACATTTCCGCCTTCACCCCAATGCAAGTCTTCACAGGGATGAAGAATTCAAACTGCAGTGTCTTCATTCGGAGACACTGTCCCCATTACTGTGAAGAATCCACAGAGTTATGTCAACACTGCACTTGTACTTTTGAGTTACTTTCTACCAAAAACATAGTCCCCATGAAAACTGTTGACAGTTGTCTTCAGTGGATTATCCAGACTACCCAGAACACCGTTAGCAGATTCGATTCGATTCGATCTGGAACAGTTAATCAACTACTGTTCTTACTCAGATACTATTCAATCTACTATTTTTTTTTTTTTTTTTTTGGATTCTTTGTAAATTGAATATCTTTGGATTTTGGACCATTGACCGGCCAAAACACGGCATCTGTCACGTTGGGCTCCGAGAATTGTGATGAGCATTTTTTTTTTTTGACAGATTAAATTGATGATGAAAAATAATAGTTAGCTGCTGCACCAATTCACATATCTCAACACTTGGAGGAATAAACACAAAAAGATATATAGCTACAGCTATGTTTTGTTTTTCTACCTCTGCGCGCCACAGAAAATACACAAACCACCTCCATCCAGTTAATCTAACAGTGCTTACATCCGGTGCCCTTCCTCTGCACTCTCACTCTATATTTCTGCTGTTTCTTTTACCCGATGACACCAAAAAAAAAAGGCGGGGGGGGTGAGACTGTTTGAGGAAAACACAGCTTTGGCACTAAGCCATCTTTATCTGTTTAAAAACCACTGAGCTGTTCCTTGTAAAATCTTTACATGTTAAGCCGATAAGTGCAGCAAAACAATAAACAACATCATCTCGGTGTTAGCTGGGGATCCCGCCTTTCATCTGACTGGAGATTAGCTTCATTTGCTCGACTCGCGGCGGCTCAGTTACCAAGATTAAAACCACACCAAGGCTTTGTCATCCCCCGGCGAACACAACGGCAGGCCTTGCCTTGGAAAAAAAAAAGATTAAACTGCGATTAGGCAGATCGGATACAATAACACTGCCGTCATGTCAGCTCGAGACAACCCACTGGCTGGCAGACTAACCGTCAGACAGACACAGGTTTAAAAATAATAGTTTGTAACAATGGCTGTGATGTACTGCCAAGGAAATGTTAACCTCTTGGGTGTCAGATGCTTTGTTATAAGTCTATTCTGGAAGAATTCCCATAAACCGCAGTGAAAAGTTCCAACATGGCAGAGATCCATTGGACCCGAAAGGGAAGTAAGACTGTAGAGAAAGCATCAAGAGAGAGCTTCAAACGTGTTAATGTATCTTTAACAAGGTGTGGAGAGAAACCAGTGGGGGTTTCTTAGAGAGAAAATTTAAATGAGACGTACCACATTTGCGCGACAACCAAACACTGCGATGGAACTCTGCTTTTTCATCCCCAAAGTTGTTGACGAGGCTTTTGCTCGTACTTTGTTCTTCATTTCATGGTGGAACTAACAGGTATCAAAGGCACTTTGTCATGTGGAATACCAAAATGCCAAATCTCTGCTTGTGTATGGATTATTAATGCTGTTGTGTGTTCCCTGGAGCTTTAGGCAGAACGCTGGGGTCCTGTAGCTCCTCTATACGCTCTAAATGGATTTCACAGTTCCCCATGGAGATATGAGGGAAGCCTAGGTAGGAGCCATGGGGGGGCACATCCAGAAAATCACAGCTTCGATTGCTGAGAATCCAAATAGCAAACACAGGTACACTCTGAGCGCTGGAGACGAGACTTGAATACAAGTCGGCGAATGTTCAGCTTGTCGACTAGCTTGGTGAAAGTATGTTCTCCAGCATGTAAAGCTGAAGAGTTTAGAAGAAACGGCCTCGTGAGCTCCTCCAAACTCAAGTTGGTTTTTTGTTTTGTTTTTTGAAACCAAAACTTTCCACTCTCCTCGAAAATCCCCTCGCTCTCTTAAGAACAGTATTTTTATTTCCGATTATCCCGCCACTTCAGAAATGTGCGAATGGCCGCGCTGACTAATGAAATGAAAGGCCATTTTAAGAGCTATCAAGCGTAATCGTAAGGATATATCACGCTTCAGTGTCAGCTCTTCACTTAAACACTCGAAGAGGTAAGGAGCAATCAAGTCTTTTGGTATCTTCAATAAGAGAAGGGAGAAATGACCAAAACACTTACATCTTGCCCCCACCCCCCACCCGCCTGACATTGATTGGCTCCGCTCTCCGTCCCGTCACCCGCAGTGACCTTCGCTCAACTTTCATCTCATGTCTTCGGGTCTCTCCACGGCCGGGGGAAATTAAAGCCAGCGCCCGTGCCGCAGTCACATGTAATGGGGGACATTAGAACAGTTGCAATTACCATGAACTGTCACCGTACAATACGAATTGAATTAGATTGCTCACTCACTTCACAAGTGCCATCCACAGTGAAGGGGAGAGAGACGGAGAGAGAGAGAGAAATGACCACTTTCCTCTGAGCGTGTTTTGGACCCCTGCTTCATTATTGTGAGCCAGCAAACTGGAACAAGAGAGGAAGTCGAGGCGGGGCGAAATGGATTAGGTCAAACTACACCGAATCCATTTACTGTCCACAATTTAATTTCTAAAAGTCCAACAAGCCCATTGAAGTTGAGAGAAAAAAATAGGAGACCCACTCACGCTAACACACACACACACACACACACAGCGGTGGACCTGCAGACACACTTGATTTAGCAAACAAAGACTCCACCCTAATTAAAACCAGTGTGTGTGTGTGTGTGTGTGTGTTTGTACATTAGGGGTGTAGAGGTACACAAAAGTCATGTTTCGGTATGCACCGTCGGCTTTGGGCTCACGGTTCGGGAATGTTTTCACTGCAGAAGGGAAAACAAAACATTTTTGAAAATGTTCCATTTACTTTGAAAAACTGTAAGCATTCAACAGCGGCCATCATTCTGACAGTTAACACACTCAAATACCGGCACATCGTCGACGAGAACTGCAGCTCGTTTTGTTCACGGCCAGTGAAAACCCAGGCGACAGGGATAGGACCCGAGTAGGCAGGCAAGGGAGTCCGAACGGGTGAACGGTTTGAAAGGGAAGAAAATCCAAAAGTCCAAAAAAAGACATGAAGCACATGGCAAATTCAACAAACTGGCAGAGGAACAATGGATCTGGAATGAGGCGCCGTTTGGGAAATGAGCAGCAAAGCTCATGGTGAGGAGTGGCGGGAGCTGGAGTGCAGGCCAAACAGTCTGAGGGCATCCGGTGGAGGAGGGGCAGAGAGGAAGAAAGAGGGCAGATGTTGTGACACCTTTACACAGGACAGGCACAACGGGCCGACTAAATTGCATACGTGAAGGCCCACTGTAGCGGGGCTCAAGCTCTTTGACGACATGCTTAAATTCTGTATTCTCTACGGCCGAGTACGGTCGCACATCTGCAGCGATAAACACTCCTGTAGCGTTAGTTCTTACTTTGACACGGTCCGAACCTGCAGTGAGAGGCTGCCTGGACGCTGTGGGGAGGAGGACTCGCCTTCCAGTCGGGTTTCGTCTTGTTCCGCTGATCGACACATTCAGGTGATGCCATGTATCCCCAGACAAACCCAACTTCACTGCAAATAGTTTGACACTAATTGCTGCCAATTTAATTAACTGGGAAGGGGGGCGGGGTCACAGGGCATACCAAACCGAGGAAGTTGCATACTGAACTGAACTTCCTGCACCGAATGGTTCGGGGAAGAATACACGTACTGTTGCACCCCTAGAGTAGCGAACACTTGCAATTAAGCAACCAATTAAGAAGCTGCAGTGTTGCTGCTCAGAGGCGTCGACCGGGGCTGCAGGCCTGCCTGGGATGAATCGGGGGGGGGCGGGGGGTAGAAGGTCGGGTCGGTGAGTGAGGGAGGGCCTGACGTTGGGTGCAAAGGGGTGAGGCGATGGGGAGAGCTGCTGTCGGACCTGAGGCTAAGGTCAAAGGGACGTCCAAGGGCGGATGGAGGGGAGCCAGGGGAGCGAGCGAAGGTCAAGGGCTCCCACATGAGCACTCCTGCATTATGCTTACTGCTGCATATTTTATGCATATTTGTTGGATTGCAGAATAATGTTTTGATAGTATTCGCCTGTCTGTATCTCATTCATCACGTATGCGCATTTCGTACTGCATTTCCCTGGAGCACACTGCATCACACTAGTGATTTTCACCAATCCCCAGTTCCCAGCACCACCTCCATGGTTAAGTCCGATCATTACAACTTTGGTCTGAATGCCACAGTTTTGCCCTTCATGTCCATGTTACGATAACTTGTAGACATGACACACCACGTTAATTGCTGAGATCTTGGAACGAATGGCGTCATCACCGAAAGTCGAGAACTCGTAGGTCAAACCCAAAAGTGAGCACACATAAAATGCTGCTAATGATCCCTCAAACAACATTCAAAGCTGGCGCCCGTGGCTTCCTCTTGGATGCTGCTTACGATCTGGCACCAGAGGCCAGGGTCTCTGAAGATACATACACTGCCGCATACTAGTGGGTCACGAGTGATAACTTAGAGGGGGTCTATACATAGTTTTTTAGGAAAATTGATGATGAATACGTGGAACTTAACGGGTGGACCCTGACGAGATCAGTGTTCACAAGCCTGAGGGCCTGAGAGAAGAAACTGTCCCAGTCTCTCTGCGGAAGCGCATGCCTAACCGCAACAGCTGGAACAGTCTGTTGTTGGGGTGGTGAGGGTCCTTTCGTTATCCTACAGGCTCTGGTTCTGCACCTCTTGGTGTGTAAGTCCTGCAGGGAGGGTAGAATGCAGTTCCAGTAGTGCGTTCGGCTGAATGCACGACTGTCCTGAGTGGAGCTGTTGCCAAACCAGGCAGAGATGTTTCCTGTCAGGACGCTCTCTACAGCTCCAGTGCAGAAGGATCCTCAGAGAGACTCTGAATATGCTCTTGCACCCTGAGGTGGTGAAGGCACTGCCTTACCTTTCTGTGTCAGTGTCCGTCCGTGTCAGATCCTCTGACGGGGAGCTGCTCACCCTCTCCACGCTGGTCCCATTAATCCTCAGTTGCATGGACGCTCTCCTGAAGTCCACTATCTGCTCCTTGGTTTTGGAAACATTCATGAGTAGGCTGTTTTATGCTGGCACTCTAAGACCCCCTGTAAACGAGCTAGGTTAGCGCCAGCAGCTTAACAGAAGGTCTGTCACTTAACTTCAGAAGAAACCGGAGAAACTACGCCGCTAATTCTGTAGAGGGAGCGAAGGACGGACGGAGCCAACCGGTTCCATCCGATCCGGATCATCGTGACGCACGACAAGGACTGCACAGCGTGATTTTCATTCAATGGGAACCGCAACTTTTCCCAACCTGGCTTCCACAACCAGCGGGAATCGCATCCTCTTCTCAAACACACACACTTTTTGGTTCTTTTAGTTGATTTTAATTGTGTATTGTTTGGTTTTCTTTGATCTTTGAAATAAATGCTTCAATGATATACATGCTGGTTAATGTTGTGCATGAGTGAATTCTGCCAACCTCTTCTATTTAGAACTCCTAAACTATTGGTTTGATCATGTTGGTTGTAGTTCTTAATTTAATTATTAATTATGAGTTCCACATTGATAGTTTAGTATACCTTATGAGACTTTGTTAATTGGCTGTCATTTTCCCTTTGTAAACAGGCTGGTGCCTCGAGGAACTTCAACGTTAGTTAAAGTTATTATTAAATATCATTTTTGATTGTTTCTGATAGCGAGAGTGGGTGTAACCGCTCTACTTCATAATTCTGTACCAATTAATGTGTCAACAAAATACAATTTAGTCCTCTTTGAGACTTATTAATTATTGTTACATATTTTGGTGTCCTTTAAGGCATCATTTCCCCCACACGTGTGTGCATGAGCAAAATAAAAGTCCTGATGGCCAAAGTTACAAAGATGAGACCTAAGTTGTAATGAATTATCTAAGGTCCCCTTAAGTTTAGGCCACTAAAACGACTTTGTTAAAGAAACCAGTGTTGGCTGTTGGTATGAGTACTGTACGTTCTCATGTCAAAGTCACACATTTTGTTAAACCCACCATCCACCCTGACCTTCTTCCTAACGAGATGGTCACTGTGTCACACGAGGCAATGACAGTCATGCATTCGTGCTGTTACGTGGCCCGAGAGACATGGCGGGGCTGCACTTAGGACCCTGCCCAATCGGACCGTGCCATATTTCACGACTCGGGTGACGGGTAAGGTGCTAGGGACCGAACTCACTGGCCCACCTGAATGCACCAGCAAACAAATGTCTATGCATGCGTCACACAGTTGTGTGTGTGTGTTCAAAAACATTCTGCGCTTCTATTAGATAACATCACCAAACACGTGATAGAAGTTTTTTTGTGTTTTTTTTCCGGACAAACTTACAGCAGAGTAGAAATCCAGCTCTGTTTTATTCTGTCATACACAATTATCTATATAAAACTGACTATAACGCGAAAATTAAATAATGAATGCAACACTCCATGAAACATAACTAGACTTCCACGAGTTGCCTCCCACCCCAACAGCAGCAGCAGCAGCAGATAATGGGCTCTTTAAGTGGGAATAAAGCCTCGGTATGATAGCGCACTCCTCTCTCTCCTCTTTCCGAGCTCGCCTCATGACTCATTTACCCAAAGTGAACATCTCTCCGGCACATTAGAATAACTGATGCGCCCAACAAAGTTGTCAACCAATATTAATTGCTTAATTAAAAGGAATGTATTGTCGCTTTGAGTTTACAGGCGGCTCAGTCTCTCCTCGGAGCATTTAAAATAGATGAGAGATCAAGGTGGGTGGACGTGCGCGAGATGGAGGGGTGGAGCGGGAGGAAACCAAAGAATGGGAAGGGGATGAGAGGGGCCGGGGAAATGTTTCTATCAGTGATGTCACGTCTGCGTTTAGAACAGTGACCACGCAGGAGTGACCTTCTTTGAGGTGGTGATCAACTCAAGAGTTCGGTGGTTTTATTTAGGCTTAAATCTTTGTTTCTAAAACGGCTTGTTTCAGACGGGGGGGGGGGGACTGAGGGGCTGCAGAAAGGGCCGGGACAAGATACATAAGGACTTTTTGAAACTGTGAATCATGCAAAGCTGCTCTAGTGGAGCCCCAGAATAACAACATAGAGCTGAAATGAGCATGATAAGGGACCTTTAAAAGGTAACCAGCTGCATCTTATTTTCATTTCTATCAGCATAACTGTAGAGGTTCAGGGTGCAGAAAAATTAAGCAGCCGGCATATTAGATAATTGATGAGCTGGTTGTTATGAGTCAGCTGTCTCTGTTTTTACATCGTTGTAAATTGGATATTTTTGGGGCGTTTGAGAAAACAAGCAATTTGAAGATCTTGGGCTTTCAGAAATTGTGAGGGGCTTTCTGTTTTTGGTGACGTTTTAGAGACTGAATGAATTAGTATAAGTATAAGTCTAAGGTCTGAAAGTCAATGTGTTCATATTAAAAAATGAATATTGGCCTATACATGGTTATTTTCTTGTACACTGTGCTACATCAAACCTTTTTGATTAAACTTTCACTGCAAACTTGAGTTGAGTTGGTTTATGGATATTGCACGATGTGGTTTTTTTTATATATATATATACATAAATATAGATAGATATGGATGTTTAAAGCTCTCAAACATCTGTATTGGCTTCAAAACTCCATTGTATCCGTTGGGCTATACTGTGGACATTATTTCTAGTGTGCTTTGCACACATCTCAGTATCTCAGTACAACAGATGTAAAGACGACATAACCTGTTGGCGCGCTGTCTTGCTATGATAATGTCACTTAAGCAGGCCGTGAAGGTCCAAGGTCCCACCACTCAACTGCCAACACTCACACACACACACACACACACACACACACAGTGTGTGTATACACCCATCTCTGAGGGTAGATTAGAGGATTAACAGCCCATCTTCTCAGCGCAGACATTTGCTTTTAGGCACCTTTCACTTCCTAATCCACCCACCCAATCTAACACGATTTCAAGGCATGTATGCAAGCAAACACGTGTAGGACACTTTTTTCTATCCAGCACCTAGCTAAATCTAAGCAGTCTAATACAGCTGCCCTGCAATAAATCCTGCCTTTATGAAGACTATCATGTTCACTTTTGGCTGAGACTGTGTCAGCGGGGCGTCTAATATTTGGTCCTGCGGCCACTATATCATAAATATAATGGAGTACATCTCAACCCGGGCCACAAACTACAGCTTCCCAAATTGCCGGAGATGACTCAACACCCAAGTCGCCAATGATGATCCTGGTTTAACGGCCTGATTAAACACTGAACATCGTGTTCCACAAATTTAAGCAAAAAAGAAAAAACCCTGGAGACTCAAAAACACTGAAAAGTTCATGTTAATGACGCTTTCTCCAAAAGTCCAAAAAAAAAAAAAAAAAAAAGGAAATGGAGTCATTATTATACCTTATTGAAATATTAGTTGAACAGGTGCCTGGATTTCATTTCCATAGCAAATGATAGATTAGGAGAATTAACTGTGCCATGCCATGATGGATCTGCTTTGCTTCAGCTGCTGATGGTGCAGCAGATAGGGCTGTGAATCTAAGATAGCGCTACATGGATCACTGTGGAGAGGATAATAATTCAGAACCTCATCAAAACAGAGAATGACGGCGATTTGTCAGCGAGAAGCTCCTCTTGAATACAGAAATACATTTTGGTAAGGGCTGACCACCAGGGCTTGGAAGAGAACCAAATGAGGTAGACTTTGCTGAAACCTGTCGGAGTTAATACGTTGCATCCCTGCTGGAAACGCTGACTTAAAGCACGTTTTACACAATTCAAAGCAACCAATTTTTTGCCAAAGATAATGCTAAGTAAGGTACTATATAAGCTGAATTAGGATTTTTGCTACGGTGTTTCTAAAACTCATATGCACACACATACATATTGACTGATCACATTGGGCGGGCATGGTGGCGCAGCGGTTAGCACTGTCGCACAGGAGGTAGAGCAGGGTAGATCGGCCATGTCGAACTGTCCTCGAGCGAGACACTGAAGACACTGAGACTGCTCCCGATGGAGGTCCAGCACCTCGCACGGCGGCTCAGTCGCCATCGGTGTGTGAACGGGTGAGTGAGACCTTAACTGTGAAGCGCTTTGGAAACCGTGAAGGTTGAAAAGCGCTATGTAAGTGAAGACCATTTACCATTTACTGCCTGAGAAACCTTTCGAATGTGGACACAGTTGTGACAGATCTCAGGCCATCAGGCAGTTTGTTCTAGTTCCGGGTTAGAAATCCTTCACCTGATGACTTAAGAGCCGCGTTCACTGGGTTCTGTTGCCCACTCGCCCAGCTCCGGTTCTGGTGCCTATTCTGGCACTGTTCCCCGTCAGCATCATCACGGCAACAAGTAACTAATGCTAAACTCTGTGAGTGGCAGAAAGTATTTTCTCCAGTTTCACCCAATGCAGTGAATAAAGCTATAAAGTTGTGTTTTCGTACAGTAATCAGTTTCATTGATGTGGATTAGGATGTGTCATCAACATTTTTTTTTTTCCAGGAAATGACTAAATCTAAAATATCATTAAGAATACCTACGAAAAAAAAAAAAACTTCTGATGTATCACAACTTCCATATCAGCCAACAACATCTGGATGTGAGCGCTGAGTGACAAAGAAAGGAGATGAAACAATGCTCTGGTTTCTGATTTTTGAGGGGGGGGGGGGGGCAATGCAAGGGATGTGTGGTAACATCTTTGTTCCCAGCAAACGACTCCATATTTGGGCAAACTTCAGAAATTGTTGCAAAGGCAAATAAAAAAAAAAAAAAGTTTCTCAACTGCACAAAACGAGACTAAATGTAATTTGTTACTCGCATTTTTGCTGACTCCAGACGTGTGTGTGTGTGTGTGTGTGTGTGGTTTCCACTCCATCTAACATTCACAGTGGTTGCCATAAAGCTGTAGCTCTCTCCCATAAGGGCTCTTTCACACTTCTATCCAAATCTGCCTGTAAACACTGTGATTGATTAAAAAAAAAAAAAAAAAAAAAGGAAAGAAAAGCAGAAGCATGGAGAGGGTGTAGCTGCGCAGAGTGGGTAATTTGGCTGTCACTTATTTGATTGAACTGAAACGCAGTCCTGTTTAAGTGTGCTCTCTGTTTACTCAAATGCTTGTCAAAGCTAATGTGGCTCTGTGACTCATTCGCGCCATCTCCAGCAGATTCAACCAGAAATGATTAAATGTAATAGTCTCCGGGAAAAGGTTAGACTGCAGTTATTAGACATTTCTGGTGGAAGTCAGAGCCTATTCTAAATCCCTGTCTAATTTTAACCTTTTTCATCTCGGGCGTAGCTAAGCAACCTGCCACGCATTGCTCCTGACCTTCAACTGAACCCAGAGATTGCTTAAATAATCTTGTACTTTTTGTTGTGTGTTTGCACAAGTGCGTGTGTGTGCGTGTGTGTGCGCGTGTGGTAGAAGAAGAAAAAAAAATTCATATGCATATTTCTCACTTTTACTGCTTTGTCTCACCCTCTCTCTGCCGGGCTGACAGACCCTGTATTGCCTCTGCTCCATTTCTCTGTGTAGAGCTGTTAATAACAACCTTGCATCTTGACAGTGTGGCGCACACACACACACACACACACTAACACTAACAGGCACATGCAGCACGCACACACACACACACACACAGGGTCACCACTGCTGCCAATTGCCATTTTACGCGCCATAAACATTTGATTATTTCATTTATCGTCAGGGCTGGAGAATGCACACACATGGTCCTGCAGAACACACACACACACACACACACACACTCGCGCAAACACAAGAGCGCCGATATCCACTAAAATGAGAACGCGCACGTGCGGAGGCATCTGTGCTAATACAGACCGTGACACAACCTTACGCACATAATCTCACACACACACACTCAGGCGCCGAGCAAGCGTAATAGTGCTTCTTAGTCAGCTGTCATCCCACGGTGCTCTACATGAGAAAAAGCCCCAACAACAACAACAACAAAAAATCAACCTACACGTTGCTATAATATCACTTTCACACAGTATTTTTCTGCACACACAAAGAGGAAAAAAACAAAACACACAGTGACAGCATCAGTGGTGTGTTAAATCATTATTGCTATACATATACATTCAAATGTGACACAGCGAATTTCATTTCAGTTTGTCACCACTTGGGTGTTATTTTCATAGTTTTGGGCTTCGTTTTTCTTTTTTTCTTTATCATTAAAGACGCCAAGGGAACTGCTGAGATCAGCGACAAAAGTCAAGTTTAGTCACGTTCATGTGGAAGAGAAAACAAAGGTGAGGCGTAAAAGTGTTAGAGACCCACTTCCTGCTTAACCTTTGACCTCCTGTTCGTACTGTAAATGTGTGTCGGTTCCACCTGCCCACATATCCACACACACACACACACACACACACACACACACACACACACACACACACACACACACACACACACACACACCTTTGAGGACTTTTTCCTCATCTGAATCGAGGGTCTGAGGATAGAGGGTGTCAGATTTGTACAAAACTCCTCCAATCCACACATTTACTGTAAAGCTAAAACTATCAATTTTCATAATCATTTAAGCTCTCCATCGATCCAAAATTTGAGCACACTTTACCATCTTCTGACATTTTACAGGCTTAATACTTCATTCGTGTATTGAGAAAAAAAAAAAGAATCAACAATTGGATCCCAAATGAAAATGATCATTAACTTCAAGTGGTTTCACGGGGGGGGGGGGGGGGGGGGATGCATAAATAACAATACAGAAATGAAAAACGAAAAAAGAAGCTGATCAAATTCAAAGATACTGAATACTTTCAGTATTAAGTCAGTTCGCAGAAGCAGAGGGGTTGTGGGTGAGACTTTTTTTCCTGTGTTCATGATGACTGATTAGCATTTAGATACAGTATGAGACATTTCCCCTTGGGCTCCCTTAGGTGCAGCTCTGGCAGATCGAGGGGGCCGCAAGTTAATGTGTCCTGATTGGACAACGGGGGGGGGGGGCTGCGAGCTCCCTACACACACAACAGCAATTCAGCGGAGTGACACCACAAACCTCCAGCCAGAGACTGATGGCAGCGGGGAGCCAGGTAAGTGGATGTTAAAAGGCTGTGAGCTGTGTGGGCGGGGAGGAGTGACCCGCAGAGCAGCCTCAGCCTTCCCTTGATTGCCGTCGTCAAGTCTCAAAACTCATTTAGTCGTCTGTCGTCGCGATGTTCCGTAATGTTCCGTAATGTTCCGCTGGCCACGGTGAATCCTTTCGTGATGTAAAGAAGTCGATGCAGCAACAGGGAATTGCACTTCTGTTAACCCATGACAGCCTTCAGTCAGGTGTTTTTCTTATTTTGTCCACCCCCTGGGACCACATGTACAGGTGTCGTGTTTTTTTTACTGTGCCTCTGTCGTTGTTTTTTTGTTTTTTTTTACCAATGCTCATATTTACGCATGTAACGATAAAAACAGAACGTACACATGTAAAACACATAAAAATATACCACACAATAATGCAAGGGCATATGATATTACAGCACTGACACAGAACAACAGCAACCAATAAAATCTCACCTCTAAGCAGCCGTGAGCCTGGCGTGTCACACACACACACACACACACACACACACACACACACACACACACACACACACACACACACACACACACACACACACAGCCGGGAAGATTGAACTGGAGACGAAGCTTAAAATGGTTAAATTGAATGGACTTTTTATAGCACCGATATTACTCCATTCCATCTAACATACACTCCTCTCTTGCCCTTTCTTTCCACCCCCCACCCCCCCCCCAACTCTACTCTCTTTCCCTATATAGGAGGGGTCAGCTGTCCTTTTCCATAGCTGTCAACTCTCAGGCCCTTTTACAGCGATCTGACGACCCCCTGCACTCCTTCCTCCACGCTCTCCTGTCTCTCTCTGTCTCTCGCTCGGCTGTCAGATGGGGGTCGGGGGGGGGGGGGTGATTGGAGGTGAGCCAGTGGATGGGTGAAAAAAAGAAAAGAGGAGGAGAATAAGGTCGGGAGGAGAAGAGAATTGAGATGAAGAAGTGCGTGAGGGGTGATACCAGAGCAGCCTTTATGGACAATGACAGGCTAGGGCTAAATAAACCCCCCCCCAACATTAGACGGGGAGGAGAAGTAAAAAAAAAAAAAAAAACTACGGGGACGCAGAGGAATGAGAAAGATACAGAGGAAGGCGGAAATGGTTCGGCGACTTTCGGTGTCTCTGCGGATTTAAGGTCAGCACTTTGTGTCAGAGGGGAAATGTCCTCGTCCCAAGCTGTCGCTGTAGCACACTATATTGACTGAACCTAGGGGGCATGATTGGCAGGCACAGAGGCCAATCATTTTAGGACTACAAGAGCACCTAAATATCCCTCTTGACATGGCCCGAGGAGGGTGAAGGCAGCCAGGCGCACACGGAGCCGCCAGTCAGTTCTTCACCTGTCAGGATCCTCCTGGTGAGGAACCTAAGTCCAGTTTCATGCTGTCCCCCCACTGCCCGTGCAACAGTGCTAACCGCCACGCTTCCATGCCGCAACTGCGCCTTTTGCGAGGTGCTGGTTCTCCATCGGGAGCAACTTAGGGTTCAGTGTCTTGCTCAAGGATCAAGGATCTGCACTGGATTATTTACTCTAGCAACTTTTTTTTTGTTTTTCAAGTGTAAGAAGTGTTGTATTCGTATACCCCAAGCGAGTCGTAGGTAGGCGTTCAGGGTGGTTGGCGGATGTACAAAGCACAGAACCACAACCCCAGACAGGGTTTCACAACCTGAATCCCGCAAGTCGTTAGGTTTTTGGGCCCCGAAAGCCAAGGTAGTGGTTTCAATAATTAAACAAGACCACCATCTAACCCTCAACCACGAGCGTTGAGGGTCTAAATACGATAAAACGATAAAAAAAAAAAAAGGTAGCATCATGCTTTGTATATTGGGGGAACATTCTGCTGATACGTTCAATGTCAACATTTTGCGACGTGGAAAATACATTAGATAATAGTATCCTCGTTATGCTTGTAGAAAAGTAATCTATGTGGCGTTATGGCGTGTTGAAAATGAGTACTTTACATCCATCTCATGACTACACAACCCTGTTGGGTGATTCTGAAAACACCTGGAATATGTCCTATGTACATTGTTACATTACATGTGCATTGTAATGACTAGGTCATGGCTGGGGACCATAACCTACCATAAGGTCGTGGTAACTTAACCTTAACCCGCAAGGTTATGGGGATAAAGTAAATTGGGAGAGGGCATTCCGCTCTCCCACATAAAAGTCCGATGCACTATACGCCTGCCGATCCTGACCTACTTCTCGCATTGGTACGGAAAATTGGTACTGATCGTGATACCGGACGTAAATCACGGGGCTTGGAATCACCCAGGACGGACGTAATTCCTATGGATGCTGGGCTGCACTACGATACCCCTCGAAATATAAGCGCTTCTAGATGTTTTGCATTGAGGCTGATTACTGGGATGTCTACATATATATATATATATATATATATATATATATATATATATACACCTGAGTGTTCTATCATCATGTGTTTGCTGCGTGTACCTGAAGACGGTCCCAACTCAAAGCTTGTTTGTAATTAAACAAGTGTGCAGAAGCTTTGTTTCTGTATTTGCATGGGAGAAGGTTTAAGTGAATCGAGTCGTGCAGTTATATTTTGCAAAAGCTTCTCAAAATTGTAGTTGTATGCCATGTTGTTGACGTTACTTAGTCATACCGATCTGCAAATTAAAATCTGTACATTTTCAATACTGTTGGAATGTAACCTCTGGTCACTAATGGCGGTATGATGCCTTTTGTCCGACCATTCAGCGAAATATTACAAATACCCTTCGATAAAATGCAATTTAATACGGCATTAAAGGAACATTTAAAGGTATATTTCCATCTGAATATGTGCTGAATGCTAACTTTGCGCTCGCCGCCTCCACTGTGGAGGTTTGGGGAAGCGAGACACACGGGAGGCGTGCTTATGGACTACCGTCAAAACTCTATCGACCCATCCTTAAAAATGTCGCTGAAAAACAAGACTGCATAATCATGCTGAAAGTTTCTGAATAGTTGGCATTATGGAGATACAAGCTTTTCACCCTGTTTCCATCTCTGCTCCCACTCATTCTCTCTCTCTCTCTCTCTCTCTCTGGGGTAGTAGTGTCAGTCTGCCTGGCTCGCCCTAAGCCCCAAGCCTGGCTCGCTCTCTCCTACAGCCCGATCCCACCCACCCCCTCTCCTCCTGTCCTTGTCACCGCCCGGTGCCAACCCCTTTTTCACCAGCTAATACCACTTCACCCTTTTTTACCCTCCTCCTCCTCCCACCCTGGGGACTCGCATTCAATCGCGCTATCTTCCCACAGCAGGCCTGTCAAATACCCCGCCATTGAGCGAGGCAAATTGGCCTGGAGAAGGGGTGGGGGGGGGGTTTGAGGGTGACCACGGTGAGAGAGAAAGAGACAGCGATGGATGGAGGAAAAAAAGGGGGAATGGAGTGAATGTGATGGCAGCGGGAGGCAGAAAAGGAAGTGGTAAGGAAGCGTAAGGAAGCGTAGGAACAGAGGGAGGAGGTGGACGACGCTGAGGACAAGGTGGAGAAGATCAAGGGAAGAAGGGGACGGGACCAAAGTCTTTACGAGTGATAGACGAGAGGTTGAGGGCGAATGAATAGAGGGAGAGCTGGAACCAAGACGTGATTCCGAGGAGAGAGGTGACAAATGATGAGAATTCATATATCAGTCGTCCAAGAAGGATCAGCCCCCCCCCCCCCACCCCTCTTCATCCCTCCACCACTCCTTCCCCCTGGCTTGTCATCCCGCCTGGTTCGGGTGAATATAAGCTGTCTATTGTATGTCTGTGAGTCTCTGTCTGAACCACCATAGCACTTTCTCTCTCTCTCTGTGTGTGCACCATCCACAATATGCGACCTGCTTTGGGGCGAAAAACAAATTTTATAATAAATTTAACATCGTTTGAGTCACGAAAAAAAAAGACGGCAGCGGCATAGGCTGACGGACAAAAACAAACGTAGCACAATGGGTCGCTCAAATCACGCGCTCCGATTGGCCGATGGCTGTGGCACTGATAAGGAAAAAGAAAAACAGACGAAACTCCTGCGCTGCAGCGGCCATTAACCTGACTGACAGAATCTGACCCTCTGCGGTGAAGAACTACGTTCGTCTCCGGCAAAGTTCACCAAGACCAACACTTCAACTGGTAGAGACTGGTAGTCCCACACACCCTGGTCTAAAATCCAGTTTTTGTTAGTCATTACTTTTTCGTTAGCTCTGTCACGTATTCAGCAGAGCTTTACACAATGTTCATGTAGGCAGTATGGAGGGAAAAAATAAAAAAATAAGCAAACTGAGAATCCCAGCTAAGGGCTTTGTTGTAAGCTTTGGCATATTCTCAATACGCCATTATTCATTAGTCTTTGCTTAATTATTAAATTGGAAAGTGCCAAGTCTGTTGTGTGTCAATGTCAGCTAATAATAGTCAAGGTATTATTACAGTATAAGAAGCTGTTAGTATAATAACACCTTCCTATAATAAGATCTAATTTCAACGTGTAATATCGTAACACTGAGGAATTAAAGGTGTTGTTTTGCTGAGTCAGCCTTTGTCGCCAGTTGGTTCCTAGTGGTCAACGATGGTATTGCAACAACAACAAAAAATATCCTGGGTGGGCCCGTGACTCGTTTTCTTGACAGGACACCTCAAAACGGCACACAAGGTCAATTATTCGTTATTCCTCACATTTAAAACAATAAAAGACTTGTCTCGGAGACAATCCTGTGTCATGCCACCGAAAAAAGTTAGCTTGTGCAACTTTGATTGGGACGAACGAGCTCCATCTTGAAACACAAAAATGCGGTTCCATGATGTCAGTGGGGAGAGGAATAAAGTGATGGAAGAATGTACAAAGCAATAAAACGGAGCCAGGAATGCCAGAATGCAACGAGCACTGTGTTTTTTCGCCCATAGCTGAATGAAAGCATTGTTACGCGCCGCCTTTCTTCTGTCTTTGCTCTTTCTTTGCTCCGCAGTGTCAGACAGTGCTTTCACAATATGCCAGCAGTTAAGTGAATCTCAGGCGAGAATGTGCCACTGTTTTGCGAGCACGAGTGTGAGCTGTCTTGGCAGGACTTGCAGCTGCAGTCAATGACTGTTTTTACCTCCAGGCTAGCCTGACTCACCTGACCTCCTGGTTGCCGCAACAGCCGCAGACTGAAAGAGACGGAGATAGCTGAAGAGGTGAAGATAGATGGAGCCGGGGTTGGAGCGGGAGAGAAGAGTCCAACGCCCTATACCACAGCTGACATTCGTGGCGGTCTTTAAAAGTTGCTTGCGGCAAGATTTTGGTGTAAAATCCAAGAATCCATCTGTTTTATCAGCCTGAAATCATAGAGAGGGTCTTCAACAGAGAGGGGTGCTTCAGCTTGTATTAACAGACTGTGCCCTGTACACACCCCAAAGACAGCGTTAAGGGTGGATCGAGTTGGAAACTGTGTCCACACAGGGAGTTTCGAAAACTCTTAAAGTGAGTTCAGAATATTACTTTGAGGCTTTAGAGGCCTGTGAGATGTACACACGACCGAAGCCGGACTTTTCAAGCCAATACCGACTATCAATAGTTGAAAGTTAAAAAAAAATAAATAAATCCAGATAATATATCAGCTGATACTTCTTGTCTTTATAAGACAAACGCATCATTTCACAAGGATCCTTTAAATGTGCTTGCTGGAGATATGTAGTGGGCGAGGCAGCATATGGTATTTCTGTACTGACATATACAGCTGATATCTGCCATGCCAACCAACTATTGGTCACTAGAAAATCCAACTTATCCTCTTCCTCTCTAACTGCTAAAATAACGCTTCAATGTAGTAGTCCTCTTCACAGAAATGAATTAAATGCATGCATACTATATTTTGTATATATATAAAAATTCTCCCGTGGAGCTTTGGCGATCCCTGATGGGGGTCGGGGCCCCCAGTTTGGGGACCACTGTTGGTCGATTAAGAATACCATAAATCCCAGCTCATAGAAGAGTATGTTTGAAGGTATGCTTGATTGACAAGTCTTTTAGCCTATCCCAACCATCTGCCTGAAACACTACATTAAGAGTAAAAGTCCTGCATTCAAAAATGCAAAAAAAAATGAGTTGTAGTTGGCTGGGGTGGAGCCACTTGCTTGCCATGTTGCCTGCAGTACTTATCTACAGTATGCCACAACAACTACTCATATGTTCATCATTTGCGTCATCTCCACTTTACTGAAAGACAGGAGCTTCCTGCTGTCATTATGCTGCTCCTCTCTTTCGCTTAAACTTTAGTGTCTTTATCGCTCGCTCAACTTTGCCTCCTCCCTTTAGTGCAAATGATTGATTTTTCAAATCTCTCAAAACCCCCACCTTCACCCCTGCCCACCCTTCTCCTCGGGGGGAGCCTCCGTTTGAGAAGAACCTTTAAACATCCAAAAGGTGAAATATTTAGAGGGTGCGAGTCACAAAGCCCTGCAGTTCTGGCCTCGGGCGACAGCTACAAGAAGAGGAAAGTGTCGGCTAGGTTACAGGGTGATATGCATGAGTGAAACCATGAGGGCAACGGTGTTGGGGTGGAATGGGGGGGGGGCAGAGGAAGTCAGTGGGTGCATAATACTGCAGGGAGGCTGAAACCCCCCGAGGACAGGAGTGTCTGATTTGAGCCGTTTGAAAGTGTCTGAGAAAAATACAGTGATACCTTTAAACGGATGGCGAGAGGAATGGGAGCAAATATGGGGTGTTAGAGATGCTAGAGATGCTGGAGACGTGTGTGTGTGTGTGTGTGTGTGTGTGTGTGTGTGTGTGTGTGTGTGGTCTTCAGCAGCAGCAACAGATTTATAGGTGTGTGTCCAGGCTGCAGTGTGCCGGACATAAATAAGGCTGAGGGGAGAAAGCTCTCCATTGAACATAATCAAGTGGATCCTTTAGAGCGCCATTCATCTCACACACACACACACACACACACACACACACACACAAGGAGAGGTCAGTGCCAATATCAACCTGCATTGCTTTCACGTTACTTTGTGTGTGTGTGTGTGTGTGTGTGTGTATCCTGTTACTGCATACATACACAGCCAAACATTTAAATAGGGAGCAAAATGTGAGGCAGCCTAATGAGGATGTCTGACAAACATCTCTTACCAGGGCGTTAAAACTCTCTCTCTGAAACACACACACACACACACACACACACACACACTGTTTTCCTCGTCATCTTCACACATATTTATACTCACTCACAAACCTAGACAACTGAACTGTCGCTGAAAAATCTAAAAGCTGCTGTGAAACTGTGGTTGCAGATACATCTCCTGCGTCTACTTCTCATTGTGCAAGCAACCAGTCATAATTGTTGACCCCCCCCACCCCACCCCCTGAGGTTGATTGACAAGTGTCAACCTGAAATAAATATGTAATCCAAACCAAAAGAAACGCAGTGAAATTCATCTAAAAAGCCAGCCTTCAGACAGATACTCAGAATTCATTATAAATATAAATTATTATATACGTTTATTTTAACACAACATTTCATTAGACACGGATTCATTTAGATATATATTTCATTGCCTTCACTAATTAAATTTAGGGAGGGGTATTTATATTTTTCCCTGTATATTAATTCATTTCACTTCTGAATACATTTCATCACTTATTCGTATGTTCGTAGTTCTGTTACTATTAAAGCTGCTATTATTAATCTCAGCTAGTATTACAGCTGTAACTACTATTATCAGTCATATTTCCAGTATTATTATAACTATAGCTGCTATTTCTACAGCTAGTGCTGCCATAGATCTCTGCCTGTCTGTCTGTCTGTCTGTCTGTCTGTCTGTCTATCTGTGTCTCTACGTCTATCTCTCTCTGCGAATTTATGAATTGATCAACTTCTTACTTTTTTTTCTGTTTCATTAACATAATCATGACCCATCCGAAAACAAAATATGGCATCAATGAGCGCCGTAAAGACGTTAAACAACACTACTGACATATAGATTAAATATCTGAGACCGGAAATATACTATATTGTATGTAAATTACATAATGATTATTATCATTCATTATGTCATTTAGATTTCCCATAACATCACTCACTTTGCAAGTCTTCATATGTTTCATTACTTGAGGATGGCACAAAATAATCTATAACTGTGGCAAAGTTATGATTTAATCCAGGAACCATCTGATTAAAGTTACGGAACAGAGACATTTGATGCCAACCTGACAGTTCAACACTGTGTGCACATGAATGGGAAGAGTTGAATGGCTTTGAAACGGACAGTTTACCAACGTACTCGCGTCGCAGCCTTCCACAACTACTTTAGATTCAATAAAGTATACATAAATAAAAGCCATTTAAAAAAGTCATTTAAAAAAAAAAAAATGCCAGACGTGAATTTCAATGAAGAATGCTATTAGTGTGAGTAACATGGCTAAAGGGTATGCAGACAGACTTAATCAAAAGCAAAGCCATTTTTTTGCTCGCGATGTATTACCCTGCACGGCTGTAGGCAATGCTGGAATTATTTCCTTTAGTTTTATTTGAAAAAAAACAACAACAATTGTATGCATTCATTCCAAGTTGAATGATTTGATTATTAGAGAAGCGTTCCCGTAAATGATCCAAGGCCTCAGCTGGACTTTGTCCGTGACGCTGAATGAAGTGCAACAACATGGGAGTTCTGAAAAATTGAAAAACTTGAAATGTGACGACAGTACGTGGAAAGTATGTGGGAAAAGTCTTCACACTGATCATGATTTTTATATATATATATATATATATATATATATATATATATATATATATATATATATATATATATATATATATATATATATATATATATGTTGTCGACTGACCTTCAATTAAAGAATAATGGAATAAAAAGCAAATGAACAAAGTGGTACAACGGCACCTGAAGGAAAGGATTATGATCAGTCAGTGAGAATTGTTTGACATCAATGCAGAGGACTTCCTGGACACACACACACACACACACACACACACACACACACACACACTGGACACTGCAATTACGTGCGAGGACAAATGATTACCGAACAAGCTCAAACGGAGAGCGTTGAGCTTTGACATAAAGCGTTACGATGAGATCGCCTGCTGACACGTGGCGTATCGTGGGGTGCACTCCTGCACCCAAAAAAAAAAAAAAAGGTGACTTTCAGTAAATCTCTACATAATATACTATGGGAACATTACTTGTTGAAAAATGAGCTGAATTGGAATGTTCAGATGGCAATTTGCAGCCATAAGCTCGCACGGCCGGCCGCCCAGCGTTGTGCGCTCGGCCAGTTTGTTGGGGTAATGACACAGACAATCTCCAAAATACAGACAGAGATGATGATTAAGAAGCAAAGCAACGGAAGTGTGCTGACGTCTGTGTTTTAAACACAATCACACCTATATATTGCAAAAAAAATCGAATCAGATTCTCTGAAAAGCATGTTCACTTGTAAAGTAAAGTATTGGATGTTTTCTGACTTTTGTTGTGCGCACCAGACTCCATTATGTCCACATGGGTTTTGAAAGAAAAGAAAAAAGAAAAGAAAAAAAATCTCTTTTTTAATGTTTCCTAAACAAGAGCCCAACTCCTATTGAAAGCGCTGGCAAAGCAAACGGCGCCAGAGAACACAGAGAATGGAGCTGCTGAGGAAAATATTTTTGGAAGAGAGAGAGAGAGAGAGAGAGAGAGAGAGAGAGTGTGTGTGTTTGCTGTGATTTGCAGAACACCTGTTTCTGAACAAACTCCGGCCGCTCGCTACAAAACCTTCTCTGAATGCGTATTAACGGTTCAGGGCTCCGTTAAAGCCCTTGTTCACATGCAAATCCCACTCTCGCTCCCCTTCTGAAAGCCTCTGTTGCTGCTGCGCTGTCTTCACCAACACACACACACACACACACAACAACAACACACATATTCTCAGGGACTTGTCACTGTGTTCAACACCAATGTCTCTCTCTCTCTCTCTCTCTCTCTCTCTGACTGTCTCTCATCTTTTTACTCCATCCATCTCTCATTCTTGTGTAGAGGAGGGATTAGGCCTCAGGAAAAAAAGACTTATCTGTGCTGTCAGTACAGCACACCAGACAATACCAACAAACACACACACACACACACACACACACACACACACACACACACACACACTTGAGTAAATTCACTTTTAAACCAACAAAGATGCTCGCTAAAAAAAAAAAGAAAACAGCTTGTAGGTGCAACAAGCTACAGTAGCGATACAATTCATCGTGGGCTAGGATAACAACTCTGCTTTAAGAGATTAGGCGGTGTGTGAAATATTGTACCAATCAGCACCAAAAAGAGTGCAGAGGAATGGAATTCTTTTTTTATTTTTTATTTTTTTTGGAAGAAAGCTCCAAATGGTGTGGGTTTTGTATGCATGAAGGGGAGCTGCTTTCAGGGGACTTTTTGAATGGCGTCTGACTGTGACAGTAGTCAGGAAAGTGTGTGTGTGTGTGTGTGTGTGTGTGTGTGTGTGTGTGTGTGTGTGTGTGTGTGTGTGTGTGTGTGTGATAAATGACAGAAGCAGCTGAAGGGTAAAAGTGTAATGTTCTCTAATGAAAATGGATGTTTATGAGAAAAAGAAGGATGTAAATGGAATATGTCATTCCGAAGAAAATTGTTATTGTGGAAATGATTACGCTGATGATGAAACAGTCGGCAATTAGCCTGTGAAGATTTACTCTCCATTAGTTTTCACTCTGAACAGACAGCCAGGGTTTTTTTTTTTTTCATTTACCACCAAACTCGGTTTCGTTTCATGTTTTTTTTTCTCCTCCACTCTTGACATTTTTGTGGCAAGGTTGTAAATGTCTGCAACCACACATGTTCACATATTAACGAAAAATAGAAATCCTTAAAGCGTGCATTCTCTTCCAAGACCAGTGGTTCCCAACCTCGGGGTCCTGACCCCCATCATGGGTGGGAAGGGGAGGGTTGTGAAGCCCTCTTGATTTTAAGGGTTTAAATATATATATATATAAAACAAAAAAGATAATATACATGTATTCAATTAATTTCTGCAAGGAAGACAACTGCATTTTTAGAAAATCATAATACGGCCTCAGAATTTCATACAAACTGCTAGTTTCACACAAACTTCCTGCAGGCATTAAGTTCACTACTTAGGTTAATAGTACAGTTCATTGTTCTGTGCTTCGATTGTTTTTTTGTTTTTTTATGCAGTGAATGTAATGAAATACACATAAAGATATTTCAAAAGAAGTAGCCTGCTTGTGGGTGGGGGTCGGTGGGGGTTGTATACAATGGTGAAATAGGGGTCCCTCAGGAAAAAGGTTGGGAACCACTGCCCTAGACCACTTAAAGAGTATGTTACATCAGCACATATACGGCGTAAAACATGGACCCAGCAGTGCTCCGGCATGCCCACACACACACACACACACACACACACACACACACACACACACACACACACACACACGCTGTCTGGAATATGTCTTTCCTTTCAAGAAACCCAACTTTCTCCCAGCTCTGCCACACAACAGCAGCAGCAGCAGCAGCAGCAGCAGCAGCACTTCCCGATGCGTTGCTGCCTACTCCATGCCGAGAAGCCTCTTTGATGTAGACACACCCTGCCCAAGTGTCACCCGCTAAATCCTTACTGTGAGAGTAAATCCCGACAAAAGCCACAGATATCCTACCCTCGAGACTTCCCTCCAGAGAACTGGCGGGCCCCAGCTATCAGGAAAACACCCTCCTTGACACATACACACACACACACACACACACGTAACATTTGCAGGACAAAAACACACACAAGTATCTGTGCAGATCCTCATGGAAATCGTTTGTGCATCTACTTCCTCTATATTTGACAAATGCACACACTTGCATGCAGCTGAAAAACACATTTCCTCTATGAGAGAAGAGACAGCATTCTCACGCTGGAGAAAGTGGTTCCTCAATATATGACGTATACAGCCTGATGGCAAGCACATGTTATACTGGATGGGATTGGGAATCGCTTGATATCAAACAAAATCTGCGAATCTGCGAACGCTATGAACACGTAAAAAAAAAAAAAAAAAAAAAAAAACCCACAGGTTGTAAATGCAAAAAGAGCTGCAACAAATTAAAAACGTGAAATGTCACCCAAGCGAACGTCACAGGGCATTCGAACAAAAAAAAAAAAAACAATTTTCAGGAGTCGGCGGGGGCATTTAAGCGCGTGTGATTTTGACTTCATGGCATTTTTATGACGGAAGGAAAACAGAGCCGACAAAAGCCACCGAGAAGCCACAGAAAGAAAAGTGGCTCTCCAGAAATAATTACTGTGAGTGTGGCAGGGAGGGGAAGAAGGGATGGCAGCAGTTATCATAATCCCTCTTTTTAAAAGTTATCATAATCCCTTTTTTTTTTTCTTTTTCTTTTTTTTTTCTCTCCTCGCCACCCCCCCCACCCCCCACCCCCTCATAACCTCCTCTCTCTGCTGCTCTCAGCGTCAACACTGCACTTCACAATGTGCCTCTGGTACATTCCCCAGCCCTCCCTTCCTAACACTTCCTGAGAGAAATGGAAGTGGAATGGAAGTCTTTTCTTAATGTTTACAGTAACTGATTCCTTCAGTGAGTAAGGGGGTGGGGGGGGGGTACATTTTCCGCACCCGTGCTGGGAAATGTTACGCGGCATCACCTCAGTTAGCATCTGCGTGTGCTAAACATGTTACAAATATACTTGCATGCAAGAGAAGCGAGGTGAAGGGATGTCCCCCCTTTCACGACGAGAGCAGATGGACAAAAAAAAGTAAAAAAATAAATTAAAAAAAACACACCACACTGTGGAATTGTCCCGTCAGCGGTGTGTGTGTGTGTGTGTGTGTTGATCTGCAGCGCATCCACTGTGAAAGGTCTATATATATATATATATATATATATACATATATGTATATATATATATATATATATATACACAAAACTGAAAAGAGTATGTGTGTGTGAGAAAAGCATGCAAGTGTATAAAAACAGACACAAGCGTATCTGTGAGTTTAAGGTGCAGTTTGAACAATTTGAAAGTGATCCTGTGCATCTCTTCCCGTGCATCTCTACTGTACTCCTGCTGCCTACTGTGTGTACAGTGTCCACCTGGTCCACTGCACGATACGCAACCCCTGTTCAGTTAGTTGGGAAACAGCTCCCTCGATGAGCAATGAATGGAGAAAAAGCCTGTAGATATACATATATATACACACACACACACACAGTACAGTACAGTACTCACGGTGGTTGGAGGAGTGTTGCTTTCTCTCAGTCCGCTCAGTCCTGCCTCTGGAAGTCTCTCTCTCTCCCTCTCTCTCTCTCTCTCTCTCTCTCCCTCTTTCTATCTGCCTACCTCTCTCTCTCTCTCTCTCTGTGTTTTCACTTCGATCACTGCTCTGGACACACACACACATGCCACAGCGAACGCACACTCTACTACTCTGTTATACCCCTCTGCCGAACGAACTGCTCTGAGCGAGAGACTGAGACTGAGATAGAGAGAGACAGAGAGAGAGAGAGGGTGAGGAAGAGAGAGGAGGAGGAGGAGGAGGAGGAGGAGGAGGAGGAGGGGGCATAAGAGAGGAGAAGGAAGCGAGCTATATGTGCATGTGTATGTGAGAGGGATCTGTTCGGTGTGGGTTGAGCTACACTGGGGGAGAGCTGGTGCGAGCCAGCGTGTGAGCGGAAACACACACACACACACACACATACACACACACACACACGCATGCTATAGAGTAAGCACACACTCATGTGGATGCATCCATAAATGCAAATACAAACACTGTGGGGGGGGGGGGGCGTGCGTGGTGATGAGAGACGAAGAGAGTCACACACACACACACACACACACACACTCTCGCAACGCAGTATGTCGTTGAACGCGTCGCAACGCAAGCAGGTGCTTATGGTAGAAAGACGGAAAGCCCTCTGCTGCCAGTGTGTGTGTGTGTGTGTGTGTGTGTGTGTGTGTGTGTGTGTGTGTGTGTGTGTGTGTGTGTGTGTGTGTTTTAGTGAGACTTAACTCAGCATACCATGACAGGTACTGAACCTCAGAGGAAACAAGCCTCCCTGCCTCACTCCTCTTTTTTTTCCCCTCATCCCTCCCCCTGATCTCCATCACCTCATCTATCCTCCATCCATCCTTTTTCCTTTTGTCTACACACACACACACACACATTTCCTTCAGATCATACTCCCATGATACTGTGACGTACTGAAACAATGAAGTGTAAAAAGTGCACTGACAATTCTTTGAATTGCGCATTTTTCAGACTTCTTCTTTTTCCCTGCTGCACGTTCAAAGTGCCCACAGTGAGCTGCTCACGTGGAGTTTTGTCCCCTGTCATTATACCAGTGTTACGGCCCTCTGTGTCTTTAAGTTGGGCCATACACAGCCTCTGCTGCTCCCCGGCACATTTAATTAAAGGTGAAATTAGCTATTAGGCCGGCGTTACGCAGCTACACTGGTCCAATGAAGAGATGCATGGCTGCACTGCTCCATAGGGAAAAGGAGGCAATGATGAGGTGGCTGTTGCACCAAGAATTGGCTATAAGAGGCTCCGTGTGTGTGTGTGTGTGTGTGTGTGTGTGTGTGTGTGTGTGTGTGTGTGTGTGTGTGTGTTCAACTGTGAGATTCACACAGTGCTGGCATTTCAGGTAATCATTGATTTTTGTCTTCTTAAAAAAAAAAAAAAACAACAATACATAACAGTGAACTGCTCAACTCTCACCTCACTCCTCTTTGTGAACAGGCAGACCCGGCCCCCAGCGATCCACGCGACCTGGCGCTGCCGCCGTCAACAGCTTGCTCGTGGCGGAAGAAGCGACCCGAGCCACTTGTCTGTCTGCAAAGAGATACACATTAGAAGATGCTTGTCACCTGAACGTATGGACCATGGGAACGTGTCCTCAACATACCGATCCCTTACGCTGTACAGTAAATGAAGAGTCTGAAGGGGGTTTTTTGGACCGTCGGTCGGACAAAAAGAAGCAATTTGAAGGCGTCGCTTTGGGCTCTGGGAGATCGCGAGGAGCATTTGTCACAAATGTTTGACTACGTTTGACAGCCTTGTCTACCTGAGCCATCTGAAGCTATTAGCCTATGAGTCAATACCGCAGATCATCCCCATGCGAGCTCGCGTTAGCCACCCCGCCGCATGCCGAGCCATGTCACGATATAAGTAAACGGCCCTCACTCGTGTAGCACTATATAAATAGCTTCAGATAGCTATTATATAGAAGAGCAATGCTTACTGATAGGTACAGGAAGTCCTGCAGGCAAGCATGCAGGCAGGTGCATGGAGACAAAATCTCAAAGGCGAAAATACCACAGGCAAAACAAGAACTGGTGAGGAATGGAACAGAACTGGGCCGGCGTTTGAGCATGAGCCTGATGGGGGGGAAGGTCGAGACAGGTGAGAGAGTGGGCGAGGAGACTCAGGTGAAGGGGAATGATTGCAGGGCAGACGGGAGGGGCAGGATCTGGACTGAGGGCAGAGAGTCTGAGGGCATCTGCTGGATAGAAGGAGAATGGCAACGAATGAGTCCGAGGAAGTATCACAGTATTATATTTTATTTTATATAACATATTGTTCCTACGTTTTAACTTCAGGATCATTTTATGCCTGATGTCTTATGTTCTCGTCGTTTTTCTTTTGTCGCACATTTGTACGGATGTATGTATCACATGACAAGAATCCCGCTGCGTCGCCGTTAATGGAAAGATCCGTCGCATCAAGCCGAGCGTTTCCACACTCTTCTTAAGCTGTATCAACGGATGACAGACGTGTGAATTGCACCAAGCGATGTGAACTGCACAGGGTGAGGAGGGAGAGAGCAGCGACGCGAATAAACATAATGTGTGAGAGGCAGAGGAGTAAAATATGGCGAAAGAAAAAAGTTGGTGGTCCCCCTATTGCTTAAATGTAAATTTTGATTGTTTCTGATAGCAGAAGTCGAGGGTCACCCCTCCCCTTCATTTTCAACCCATTTGCATTTAGGCCTATGCTCCATACTTTCGGCGCTGCCTTAATTATGAGGCGTCATCGCGACGTAAACCCGAATTTGCTCTGCGTTAAACTTCTTGGCTCGTTCGTTCTTCAGCTTTTTTCATTCACGAATGTGCTTTTCCATACCGGTATGCGGTATGTTTTGATGATTTGAGGGCATCGAGATAAACAGGTCGGTGGCAAGTCGCAGGCTTGATTGGGGTCTGAAAACAGCAGAAAGGCAGTTGCGCAGCCAACTGAACGTAAAAGTTCCTAAGTAACCCGCAGAAGTTACTGCTGGAGGATCCACCATGAACATTTTCGCCAGACCCAGCATGCGCCTGTTTTTCATGTACTGTTTGATCGGGTCACTTATCGTGCTTGCAGAGTTGGTGCATTAAAGCAGTGATAAATTACGGTAGGGTAGATGCAACCTTTTTTTTTGTTTGTTTTTTACCCATGTTGGGGTACAATAATGCAACAACAACATGTTAGTTAGTCTCTCAATACTTTCGGACCTCCCTACCCCTCAAGCCCCAAGCCCACAGGTTCCTACTGAAGAAAAATTGTGCACTGGGGATTATTTTCAGCAGAAGATGAATCCACTTTTGTTGCTTTTGGTGAGTATTTCCCGACAGCAGGACGTCGTATACGGGACTGAAGGAACATTTCAGCCAGTGCATTGGGAGATGGCCCCTTAAAATACCCAGAATGCAGTGCAGCATGATGTCAGTTCCCACAAGTGAATGGTCATGCGAAATAGAACGGTTCACCCGTAAAACAGAGGCCAACAAGAAGAGAGAAACTCACGACCAGGAGTTTAGCTGTCTCTTTAGCGCCTTGGTCGAAGGTTGCGGAGCGAGGCGACGTGATGACGGTGAGGTCGTATCTTTTTTCGAGGGGCTTCAGAGGCGGCGCCGTTAACAGCGGCTGGCATGAGGAACAATAACAATATTCAAATATCTCTCTGTCTCTCACTTTCTTTCTCTCTGCTTTCCCTCTGTCTCTTTACCTCTCTGTCATCCAGCCCCCACAGTAAAGGGTCATGGGATTTTGTGGGTGGCATCTGTAAATAGATAATCATCTCCCTTGGCAAAACAGACATGCAAACACACACACACACACACACACACACACACACATGCATCCTCACGTTGGATTGTGTGTGCCCCCACACGTACACAAAACACACACTCTTCAAACAGGTTTTCTCTCTCTCTCTCTCTCCTGGATTAGTAAATAGGAGAATAACGGAGTGATAAGTAGGCAGGGGGTTTGCAGTGTAACTGGCAGCAGCAGCACTACAGAGATACACAACTAAATAATGAAGCCCCATTTATTATTACTGCACATGGAACAAGCTGAGAGCTGTTTGAAGTGCTCTGGCTTCCCCTTCATCTCCTCTCTCCCTCTATCTGTTTCTCTCTCCCTCTAATTCGGTCCTTTTCATTCCTTTTCCGTCTCTGTCTCTTAGTCATTCTCTGTCTTCTTCCTTGTTCCCCTCTCCCTCCTATTTGTTTCCTCGCCTCTTGGATGAGCTTATCCTTTTGCGAAGGGGAGCCTATAAGAACTGTTCTTTTTAAAGGAGTGTACATGCCTATAAGCTGCCTTGACACACGTGTCCTGAGATAACTTTATTCAGCCGTGTAGGGAAATCAGGAAAGTGCGCCAGCAAAAGTAACAGGATTCATTAGAGGAAGAATTGGATCAGAATTAGTACAAACACTCAGACATATATATCTACAGTGCTTAGCAAATGTATTAGACCCCCACCCAGTGTAAGGTGTTTGCCACCGCTGCCCTAAATGAACAGTGTTGCTGATGACCAAAATATTTGATGTCTCTGTAATGGTTAATCCACCAGTATGTGCAAGCCAAGCTCTTTAATCAAAATGATATCTTTAATGCTAAAATAGAATTATTGTAGTTGTCCATGAATTCTCAAATTTACTGTTTTACAAAAAAGCAGAAAAAAATAGTATAGCACATTATTATTTTTTTGATTGAGATGCCAGATTACAGTTATTTACTTGCATTCCTGAACAGAAACATTTGTTTTGTGGTTGCAAGAATGCAAGCTGTTATCAGGGCCAAAGGAGGTCATACAGAATATTAAGATTTCTGGTTAATATCTGTGAATAAGGACTATCTAGTTGTTCCAGTTTGTTATTTGCCTAATAACAACACAATTTTTAGTTTGAAACACGTTTTTTCTCATTTTTATGACAGGTGGTCTAATAAATTTGTTAAGCACTGTATATATATATGATATGATTTATTTTTTGTATTTTTTTTGTTGCATTTCATTTGATTTCGCAAGGATGTAAAGAGAATACTCACTTCATACAAGGTTGTTTAAACACACTTTCACTATTAGCCCAAAGCTCCTATCCTATGATAGACTGTTACTGCTGCTTCTCTTTAACAATCGTGTCTTAAGAACATCCTTTACCCCCACAGGATCCATCTAGTAATAAGATTCAGAAGGAAAACATTGTGTGTACAAAAAAAGGCAATAAAAGTACATAATAAATCAGATCAGAGCGTATTTAAAAAAAAAAAAAAGCGCTTTAATGTTCAACCTTGTCGCCTACAAAAATATGTTGTACAAAACATTAATTTGCTTTGCCAAATAGGTTTTGGAGGAGATTTTAATTGCTCGCTGCCTGGATTAAGTTGAGCGTGGTTTTCTTGTCCTGCACAGAGGTCCCAGACAGAGCAAAGACTACCCCCCCCCCCCCCCCCAAGAACGACAACATCCGTCATTTCAACAAAACTAAATATGTTTATGTTAAAGTGACAAGGCCCTGTAGCAGCCGTAGTTATTATGATGGGATTAAAGGAGGAAGTGGGGTGACTATATTACACACATTGCAAAACAAACATTGCACTTTGAAATGGGTGATCAATGTCCATTTCCTGTTCCCTACCGACAGTCAACATTGTTGATTTGATTTATAACCCATATATATATGTTTATATATAAAAGGGAGCAATGGTCATCAACCAGTGGTCACATATGACACCACACCACAGACCATGTTTGAATAGGACCTAAGTTCCGTACTTAGATCAGATGATGACAAGTGAGCCATTTCCGTGACAACCAAGAAAACTCCCTCTGCTGATGAAGATGGTGAAATCCAGTTGAAAGCCCCAGACTCTGAATAGCAGGTAGCAGGACACATGGGGAATAGGACCCAAAGGCAGACACAGAGGCAGAACTGATGCGGGTGAAAGCTTTATTCGCAAAAAACCAGGGGACAAAGACTTACAGAATGGGGAGGCAGGCAGGGGTCAAAACCGGCATAGCGGTCTAAAAAGGCAAACAAAAGGGGCAAGTGGCCTGGAAACAGAAGGACAGGGACAGCACAGGGGACCTCAGGTGGACAGCCTGGGGGAAGGCCAAAGGCAGAGCAGGAGACCTCAGGCGGATGGCCTGGGGGCAAGGCTTTGCCACTCTGGTGGCCGGTGACGAGGGCTGTTCCGCTCTGGAGACCGACCATGAAGGCGGGACTGTAGGCGGGGCTGCTATGGAGCCAGTCGGCCAGGACACCAACTCGGAACCAAGAGCAGGAGTCGGCCAGGACGCCGACTGGGAACCAGAAGCAGGAGTCGGCCACAGCTCTGGAACAGGAGATGGCTGCAACTCATCTGGAACAGGGGGCTGATGAGGTGTTGATAAAGTCTGTGACCCATGCAGGTAGGTGCAGACAATCACACAGACGGGAAACACACATGCTAGTCTAGTCATAGCTAGTCTAGTAGTGGCCTTAGCCAGGAAGAGAGGTCATCAGGTGGTTCCCAACTTGTTTCGACCCTGAACCAAAACACTCCAGTTGGTGGGTCAGCAGTGGTGGCCAAATCATCTCCTCCCTAACCCTCCCGGACTGCTGTTGGTCTATCTTACTCATACCCTTGTCAGCAGACTCCACACAGATTGTGCAGGGAATCCCCTACAGCCCACTTCCACTAGGAACAACCAGGTCTGCAAGCCTTTGTCCCTGCAGTCATTGACCAACTGCTGGTATTTGCTGGTCTTCCACTCCACTGCCTCTTCACAGCCTTCCTCCCATGGTACAGTCAACTCCACCATAATGATCTTACTACCTTCTGTTGACCAGATTACCACATCTGGCCTCAGGGTGGTTGTCAGGACAACTTTGGGGAAATGGAGTTTTCCTCCCAGGTCTACTCTGATCTCCCATCCATTGGCTGACTGCAGAAGGGGATGGTTAAGCTGAGTTTTGGGTTGAGGGCTTTTCTCCTTCATCGATGAAGCTAATGGTGTGGAACAGTTTTCCTTTGGTCTGGAGTTTCTTGCGCCTTTCCTACTCCAAGATGTCTGCAAAAATGATCATGGTGCCACCTGTACCTCCGTTGGGTAAGTGATGTCTTGCAATCTGACAGCATGTGTGTGCCATGGTACCTCTCCCACCACACAGCTTGCACAGGGGGTCCTCCCTCATCTCCCACCTGTGCAGGTTCACTGGGATGGGGAGGGCATTGTAGAACGCTCTTAACAGAAAATATATGCAGAATGGCTCCAGCTTCCACAGGTCGGCCCATGTGAGATTTCTTTTAGGGAGGTCCCACATTGTCCAGGCTCCTTGAGACCCCAGCTCGACGTCTCTGGCTCTCCTCCCTTCCTCCTTCAGGCCCCTCACTTCTGCCAGGAACATTGGCCCTTCGCTTCCTTGGACTCACCTTCACCCAATGCTGGAAGTGAGATGTCCGGAGGCCTTGTCTCTAAGTGCAAGGGTTTCCAATGTCCTGTCCTGAGGGAACGCTCGGCCTGTGGTGTTGGCTGCTCACTCCTGCTCTGACCTTGTTGTGAAGCCCGTATCTCTGGAAGTGGCAAGCAAATTAACTCCCCCAGTTATGTCATTTAAAAGATATTGCCAACTTTGTGTAATCTTATTTTTAATAGCTTTGGTATGGAACAGAGGGCGACCACTCACAGTCTCGCACTAACAAGACGGTGCCAGCATCTGTTTGACACTCACACACTTCTTTAAATCACAGCACACCCAACTTCACCTGGCTTCACTTTGGAAGACTCTTGATGATCGGCTCGAGCCCAATACCGTCTTTGACCACATAGACTGATATTCACCAGCCAATACAATCCAGGGGAGCACCGTTTCACTCATTTGAAGAAACTCAATGAAAACTAAGGAAAAGATGACTGGCAATAGAATGTGGAGTGTAAAAAAAAGAAAAGTATTACATGTCAGAATATAATATTATTATTATTTCTAGGAATTACAACACTTTGTTAAATTGAAAATCAGAATCAGAATCATTCCCTCTAGATCTGATGTAACATACTGGCTAAAGATAGTACATTAGATGTACAAATATATAGCAACATGAATAAAATCAACGTAAATCAATGGCACAGGCGAGGAAATCTCACTACACCCCCCCAAAAAACACCACTACAACTGCACTTTGCACTGTACACATACACAAAACACAGGAAGTCTAGAGGTCCTGGATAAAAGGCGCTGCTGCTCCTCAAACCCAGCCCGAATCAACCTGCTTAATTGCAACCGATTGATGAACTTGTCAGCAAAACTCTGCCATCCTAAGAGCGCCACGCTCGATGCTGCAGTGCATGCAACATATTTTCAGTAGAAGGGGGGGCTGCCCGAGATCAAACAATTGAAAATATTCTTCAACGTACAGGCTTAACATACACAGCCTGTTTATTCAACATATTGTTCATGATATGTCATATTTCAGATAAATTACCTTCCTGTCTGTCCTCAGAATCAGCAGCTGTCAGTATTTTCTCTGCGCAGTGTTTGTTTTTATCTCCTTCCCTCCACAAGTCAATAGTGGTTTTGGTGTCTGCTCTGTGTGCACAAGAGGGCACGCCTACAAAATGTACCTTATTTTTAGATCACTGAAGATTTCTGTCAGACTTTTTAAGAATGTCCAGACACCCCTAGAGATGGAGAGTGCTGAATAGAGAAGAAGAAGGGGGGGGGGGTGAAAATGTGGAAGGATGGCAAAGACAATCAAATGAAAAACTAAAAAGCCATGCTCGGCCCTGGCTTCCTGAATCACGTCTGTGAGCTGTGAGCCGAGCAGAATTGTGATGATGGTGAGGAAAAGCCAAAATAATGATTTCTTAGTGTCCTCTCTGTCCCCCCCGCAGTGTCACACAGACTAGCCCTTAAAGTTAGCCCAGCTGCCACAGTCAATCTGCTTCCTCTGCCATCCTCTTCACGCTAGGCTTGGCCGACCGATGCCGCGTGTCGGGCCAGGGCCTCCACTTCATTCACAACAATCACCACTCATGTTGCTGTCACAGCAGCTACCCCCCCCCCCCCACACACACACACACACACACACACACACACACACACACACACACACACACAACAGCTTGTGGAATACAAGACGAGCAGACGTCCACTCTGAAGAATGTGCTTATGTGGTGTGTGACAGTGTTTGTCCTCGTTTTGCTATCTTTGTTTGAAGTTTGGTAGTCCTCACGTCTCTGACAGATTATGTTTATTGCCTTCAGTTTATGAGTTGGATTAAAACTGCGTTTAAGCTAAGGTCAATCATGGATTTTTAAGAAAAATCTTATATTAAATATTTTGTACTACCTCCTGTGGCCCTGATAACAGCTTGCATTCTTGCAACCACAAAACAAATGTTTCTGTTCAGGAATGCAAGTAAATGTATATATATATATATATCGTTAGCCTCACAGCATAATTGCCTAAGTCATATTTTGGCCAAATTGTGATATCTGCCTAACTCTACTCTCCTAACACTGCTGATTGACCGTGCATATCCTCAGCCTAACTTGTTCACACATCTGGTCGAACTTACTATTACAGTATAAATAAAAAGTTCTTACGTGTTTGCTGAAAAATGTGTTTTGTCTTCTGTGAGGAAGCACCAACTCCCTCACCAACTATTTGCTAAACCCCCTCTTTGGTTAAAGGTGGAAAGAATTCTCATACCATTTTCTTTCTTTTCTTTAATTTATGGTTTCAACATTCATTTAGAAATACAAACAATTTAACTCGGTATTAAAATCTCATATCATTAAGATTTTCTTAGGAATATATTAAGGCATGCTGGCAAAGCCATAACCTGTTTGGGTCCTTTGTGGAGGCCATCTTGTGCTGGTGCTTAAGAGGAAGCACGCCTCAACTATAGCCCTTTTTATGTGGTGTATGAAGTGGGCGGGTTCTCCACTTTAATTGGTCAAAGTATAGGTGATAAATGACAGTGCTGACCTGATAGGCCAGTTTGAACGGGCAAGGCGGGCCTAATAGTATAAAAGTGAGTGCAATGAGAGAGAGAGGGGGACAGGTTGAGGAAGAGCAGCACCAGAATTGGTTGAGCAGAAAATGAGTAAGAAGTGTTTTTTTTCTAACTCGCTTTTGTGTCATTTTTGTTTGTTTTTCTTTTGTTGTTTTTTTGGAGACTGAGAATAAAAGTCTACCGAATCTTTTTCAGCATCACTCCTTGCCTGTGTGATGTTTTTTTTGTCCACCATGAGTCTCACCATGCTTCCCTGCACTTCACCTTGCAACATCTTCTTTTCTGAAAACCTTAAAATATGACTTAGGCAATTATGCTATGAGGCTAATGATATATATATATATATACATATATATATATATACATATTTATTTTATTTTTTTATTCTGGGACTCCACTAGAGTAGCTTTGCATGATTCACAGTTCAAAAATGTCAGTTTTTAGCCTGTACTGGAGCAGATGACCTGCTGGGGGGCGTCGCTGAGGGCAGTGACTGTACAGTTGTGACATCACAACTTTACAGGAAGTCCCGACAGCTCGTTTTAAAGGCACAGTGTCTGCATATTGGCTGTGTGCGTTTCTCCGTGGACTGAGCATTTTGATCCTTTCACAGTGTTTATACAGCACCTAGAGCTGCTTTAGAATCAAACAAGACATGGACACCTCACTTTCTACAACATGGGACCTTTAAAGTTTCGGGTCAGGACCCAGGATGAGGTGTAAGATCATCAGGGAAGAAGTGGGGCTGATGTCAGCAATGTAGTAGTAGAGCATGGATCGAGTATAGTCAATAAAGTCGAAGACAGAAAAGTATATTAGACCAAATGAACAACTTTTAATTCTTTTAGGTTGTATATTGTGTGTGTTTGTGTGTGCATGCAAACATGCACCCATGTGGTGAGTTTGAACTTTGGAATTCATCTTTTATTTGCATAACGCCAAGACATTAATTAATGTGATCTGTCGCGCCTCTCTTTGTCACCCCCCCCCCCCCCCCCCCCCCCCCCGCCTTCCTCTCAGCTGAAGCAGTTTTCTTCCTCAGTTAAAGGTCAGTGTTAATCACTAGCTGCAATAAAAGGGGGGTATTTTTCTTAAGAGAGTTCTGTTGTACTCTGTTTCCAATTAGCTTTGGCTTAAAAATACAACTTCTTGGCATGGCCATGGGATGAGTGCATCCCCTCTCAGTACCTCACACACACACACATACGTACGCTGCTCTATTCGTGTGTCATTTCAAAACCTCTTCCCTCTCCCTCCCTCACCAAACTTCCATTTACTCCCAGCAGAGGCAGCAGATAAAAATACCTCATTTTGAAGGAGCATGCCCCAGCACTGGTGGCTACTCACACCGAAACTCATTTGTTCTACTGGGAACAAGACAGTGGAGGCTGGTATTCAATCAAAGCCACTAAAAACAAAGTCAAAAGGCCATCCGTCATCCTCTACAAGTATGGATTAACTGCACCCAGAAGAAAATATCTCCTCTATGAGGTCATTTATAGTGTATTGTCTTACACTGAGTTTAAGCCTCTGCACTATTCTCTATCTCACACAGAGCACACGCGTCACAACTCAAACAAAATCTGAGGTCGGGTCCCTCAACCATGAATACAACATGAGGCAAATGATACCTCGGGGGTTGAAAACACTGGCTGTACAATTCCTCACTTTTCAACTTGACACGAGAGTTTCAACTCAATTCGCTTTTAATGGCTTTGCAAACTCTCTTTCTGAAGTTACCAAACTTATAGTTTTGGCAGATCTCCCTGTGTGCCCCCCCCCCCCCCCGAGAGCCTGGCCCCATATTCTTACAACACCTGAGGTGTCAGAGGAAGGGGGGGGGGCGTCCCAAACCCCTCCACCAGTCATTCTAATTAACAATCCCATTTTAATTAAACATTGATTAGCTGCTAATTAGCCCCTGATAGTTCCCACATGTGAGCAGGAACAGGTACTGGGAGTGACAGGCAGGATGAAGGATCTGTGGCACCAACCAAATTGTGTTGCGGATCCCCCTCGGGCTGAATGTTTTGTGATTTTTTTTTTCCTCCAGATTATAAATGATGCCCTTCGCGTCGCATTCATCCTAATTGACGTCGCGTCGATGGCTCCCAGATGACGGACGCGTGGAAGATTGAGCGTGCGCGTGCGTTCTCATCAAATCTAGGCAATTTTCTGCCACTGCAAAGCAATAAATACATTTTTTTTTTTTTTAAAGGGGGAGAGTTGCAGGATGGTAACTGAAAGTGAGTGTTGATAATAAGAGAGCTGGGGTTTTTTTTTGGCGTGGGGGGGGGGGGGGGCTGCTGTAAGTGAAGTTTCTGTCACCTCGACATTAACTCACAGACTGACTCTCATATCGGCTGAGTAATTGTCCCGGCAGAGGCTTCGTGTGAATATATGAGCCCTCACCCTCCAGACTTCCTTCACCACATAAAGTGTACACATCAAACGCTCATTACTTGTTCCCAGTCTGCCCTGAAGTCAACCGCTTTTAATAAGAAACACAATGCACAAAGCACATGCTAACTCGTTTGCGGAATTAATTTCCGTAGCATGGAGGCACCAAACTGCAACTGGGAGGGGAGAAAAAAAAAAAGGAATAATCACCACTGTGTCAGTTTCATTCATTCCGGGCAATATCTACGTGCACTGTTAAACACAAAAGCACACAATACCTGTATTCAACAGCTGTGGCGATTACTGGCCAAGTGTTACGTGAATTATATGGCACCCATACGACTGGCAGCACATGAAAGGAAGTTAGCGAATAAACGCGCGACTATCACAAAGGCTCAAACCACAATGAATGTGAATAATGAATACTGTCATCTGCCTTTCAGTTAGTTCTGTCTTCCTTGAATCAACCCCGTGCCTGTGGTTGTGTGTGTGTGTGTGTGTGTGTGTGTGTGTGCGCGCGCGCTCTCTCACTGTGTTCCAGTGTTTACAGTGGTCTTAGTCACTACTGATTTCTTTTGCCCCTCCAAAAAACATTACGTTTCCCACCTGTGTGACCGTGTTCCCTGCCCCGTTGGGCCCGTTCCAGCTCCGCTGACACTGTCCCTCGATGTCAGCAATGAAGGTGGTGGATGAAATATTATCTTAAATCAATATGTATGTCTCCTGAGAGGGAATGCTGTGCTTTTTCCCTTCTACTGATATGCACCATTCAGGAAATACAGGTGCGAAATAAAACAGCGGCACGCGTGTTTTCAATCTGCAGTGCGACACAAAAAAAGGAAGTAAAACAACATTGTCGTGGGCCAAGTAATAGACGGTTTGAAGGCGGTCTTGCTCCTGAAACACTTCGAGTGGACAGTTTGAGTCACAAAATGGATGTGATGGAGCCGCGGCACCGCAGGAACAGTGTGAGAGGATTGTTAAAGACCACCAATAAGAAATACTGCTATTTTACTGCGATTTACATATTATAATATTAGTCCTGTCATTCTGTGTCTTGTCTGTAACTAGTTCCCCTTCAGAACGCTTTCTTTATCATATTGCAGCTCCTGCTGTAAGTTAGGTATTTGTTTTGTTTGTCTTTTTCTTATTTTGTTTGTCTGCCCTCACAGAAACAGAAAGAATCCGAATCCAAGTCTTTTTTCTTTCTTTTTTTTGGGGGAGTGAAGTCAAATGTCAGCAGTTTGTTGTTGTGGGTCAGAGCAGACAGCTTAAAGTTCTCAGGTTCTACCTCTTATTTAGGAGATGGCGGTGGAGGGGTGGGGGGCACTGGGATCAGCAGAGAGCGAGGCACTCAAAGTGGGGAATCACATCACAAACTTGTATTGATCCGTGTTCCTACACAGTGTTTGGGTGAGAAAAGAGAGCGCGGAGAGTTAATGAGTGTTTGAGAGGCTGAGGGAGGTGAAAGAGAGACGAGGTGTGTGTGTGTGTGTGTGTGTGTGTGTGTGTGTGTGTGCGTCCGTCAGTGTATGAGGAGAGGGAACGAGAATCGAAGATGACTCAACTAAATTTCAGTTGAACAAAGTGAATTCCAACTGAATAAGTGGAATTGATCTGCTCATATTTACTGCAGGGGAATAGAGTGTGCTTTATATAAATCACGATTTTAATATCTTTAATGCCTCTCAAAGACTATTGTGACTGCTAATAAAAACATATTGCAAACCAATGGAGGAATATCTCTTTTTTCTCTCAGGCCAGCGTGTGTGTGTGTGTGTGTGTGTGTCTCTCTCTCTCACACACACACACCTACATGCACTACACACTCCTTTCCCCTCTCAGTGGGTTAATTTCTCCCAGGGATCAGCCGTGATTACGGGCCCAGTGGTGCGAGGCGCCGCGGAGAGATGGCCAACGGAAAGATCGATTTCTGTTTTTACCGACTTAATTCAATGCAGGCTATTTAAACTGGCAGGGCAGGGAGAAATTAGATTGTATTTGCGGGGTATGGATTTTTTTGCCTTGTGAAAGCAGCAAGAGCAAAGGGGGTGTGGGGTGGGGTGGGTGGGGGTTATAAAGCCCGACTCCCATATCGGCGCTCCGCGCATACGTAGCAGGGTAATCAAGAGAGAATAACCTTCTATTGATTATTCAATATTTTCTCAGATCATGTTGTTTTCATCTCTACTAAAAGTCTTAACAGGTTACTAATAGAGAGAAAGGCTAGTGGGGGGGGGCAATGTGTTAGCAGCAGTCACTTTAACCACCGCACATACACACACACATACCAGTGTCATGTAATAAAGACAGGAAATGAATAGGTTCCATGATGTTTTAGCACAGGGGTGAAGTGGGCGTGTTCCAGCAGAGATTAGAATATGGTGTGTGTGTGTGTGTGTGTGGCATGTGTGATCATGTGTGTGACAGACTAATAAACGGGTCTGTCAATGCTGACCTTTTGTTAAAAAATCAGATATGGGCCTTTCAGAGTTGTCTATCGCAAGTGTAATTGAGGTTTCGACTGTTTTTTAATCATTCGTCTGCAAAACGTCCAATAAACGTTGCTGAAGCCAAATTCTGTATTCATTCATTAATTGCTTCATATTTCCCAAAGGCTTGGACGTTTCAAATGTTTTTGCTGCCTTTATTGGAGCTATAAACTTATATACATGGATGGTATAGTTATGGACTTTAAATGGACCAAAACAGAGCTGTGTCTTTTAAAAGAAAGAAAAGTTAAATACAGTAAAAAAAACGACGAAGTTATGCTTCATTTGCAAAGTCTGCGTTATTTTACTGCTGAACGATAAAGGGTTACTGTTGCTTCATCCATTGTTTCCAGCGTAAAGACGACCGACTCTATGGAAGATTCTAAATGCCGAAATGAAAACGAATCAAAAACTGAAGTAAAGACAAATACAATACACATTTGCGTTCACTCTGCGATAACATGACCATGCTTTTTAACCTTGTTAATAGCCGCATGAGGAGTTTTTCAGTGTGACATGTATTCCCCCCACACCACGTTAAAATCAAATCACAAAGTGAAGGGGTGTGCTGCATTTCAGTGCCAATAATAAAGGCATTAACTGTCATGAGGAGGTGCAGAGGAGCTTTTTCCTTTTTTTGAGATGGAGACGCAACGAATGCTATGCTAATGCTGTTACACCGCTGAGTGGGGAATGCCTCGTTTATCTATTTAAAATCGAATCCCGTCTTACTGTACCCTGTGTCGTTTATTATGGGCTTAGTTTTAACCTTTGCCATCTCTGTACAATACGGGCTACGTGCCCCCCTGGTCTGTGGTGCCACCATTTTGGGAGTAAATAACCCCCGGACCCCGCTTAAATAAAAATAATAAGTGCTGCCTCGGCTGACCAGCAACTGGGTTGCCAGCCCCCTGCGGTTGGGTAGTAAAGTGTGTCAGCCTCTCTCTCCCAGCCAATGACTTTTGGTCCTTTCCCTGGGGACAGCCCCCTCCCATCTCTGTTAAGCGGTAACATTTGCGTTATGCATAAATAGCAGACAAACAAAAGGCAGACCCAGATTTTTCATTGCGGTTGTTGGCCCGCACTGTAGCTACTAGTGCAACTGAATTAAAACTTCTTTAAAAGTAACAGTACTTTTACTTGAGTATTCTAGTAATCTTTCCATCCCTGGCTGTCGCACACCACGGATATCTTGAGTACACTGCCGCTGCATTCTGGGCTCAGCGCCGCCCCAAGACGGCTGTGATTGGTTTAAATAAATACAAACAACTATCCGGCGTGTTTTGTTTTAAATGGGATATATTATATGGGTATGGCCCTTTAACAAGCAGGTAATGCCTGATTTTGTGAGCATGGGTTGAACTGAATCATGACATTTGGTTTGCCATGACGACGACGACGACGACGACGATACGTACTGTTTCAGAAGCTTTGAGGCCTCCCCCTAAAAATTTAATTATACACACAGTGCTTGTAAATCTATATTTCGATTGTGTCATAAAAAACTGTCAAAGTGAACATCGGCACAAGATACCAGCAGCTCCTCCATGAGAGGGCTGGCATGCAGAAAGACACCCGAGTCCAGTGTAAGCGTATTGGGCAGGCATCTCTAAAATGGAAACTCCAATGACTCCCAGTCCTCTCAGGTGAGTGATGCGCAGTGACACCAGCGTTCTTCAGCCGGCGCAGGGCCGCAAAACGACGGCGTTTTTTTGGGGGGGGGTTTAAAGCTTGCTGCCAATGAATGACTCTGGATAGATGGTGGAATTCAAAGAGACAGATGTTGCGTCTAAATCAGGCGAGCGTTGCAAGCGTCGCAGTTTCCAGAGAGCAAACACACTGTAAATTATCTTGGGGAATTAATTCGACCTTCCACTGTTGGGATTCTCGTAGAATTATGGATCTAATTTCATCTGGAGGTTATGTATATGGACATTCACACCTGGCACGGTTCACTCTGTGTATGCTCTTATTACAGAATTATTAGGTTCAAACACTATACCACACAATACTATACTATACATGTATGCATAACTCATCACTCCAAACCCTTTTTGACAGCTCAACCGTGTGGTGACCTAGGTCACTCTCCCCTATCGCTGCTCTTTCTATGCTGATTACACGCTGCCAGCCTTGGTTCTAATAGCTCTTAACATACAGTCCCAGTCATTCGTATTCATGCTATGGAGATGAGCTTGCTCCGCAGGCCTTCAGAGGAGGCTAACGGGAGACAGATGTACTGATGCCTGCTTAACCTTACATAACAAGGCTCTGACCTGCTGGGGCGGCGGGGGGGGGCATGCAAAAGGGCGCGTATGCATACGTGAGAACGCATCTGCTGTGCTTGTGTGAGGTAGCGTATATGTGAGGCTGAGGATGCTTTGAATATCAGCGACCAGACCATGATATATATGGAGTACTGCAGCATTATATGCAATGTGTATTATCTCACAGTATCTCAGGCACACACACACACACCTCAACAGCAAAGGTCAGGCTTCTGACAGGTCCAAAGGTGACAGCCCACTGCAACTCAGGACTGTAGATTTAAACGGCGCGCTCAGCCTCCTCATTTGATCCGACTGTTCTCTTCAGTGCAGTTCTTGACCCCTGCCCTGAGAGAAATTGATTTAACCCCTGCTGCCAATAGTTAGAGATCCAATTATGAAAATGTATTTCAAACAAACAGACTTTAAAAAAAAGAATGTGTGTCCCATGTGAGCAGCCGCCCCCCTTTGTATTTCGTGTTTTGTTTTTTTTTAAACTGGACCAGGTCTGAATCCAACAACCAGTCATTTCCTTTTTATACTACTTAACATTAACATGACTGTTCCTGCATACATTATTGGTTGCGTTGCTCAGCTTGAAGAATACTTCATATTTGCAGTTGCCCTCTCTGATGAGACGGAGACGGACTTCCGGTTTTTTAGGTGGTAATTGAATTTAAAGGCGCAATAAATGGGGAACTTTTAACTTCCTGGAAAACTGTGAATCATCCTGCTCATCTAATCCCACCCTTCTTCCTCCCCTATCATATCAAACAGCTTTTCTCTGTTCACTGCTTCCGCCCTCTGTTGTCTCTGTCGGTGTTTGACACACACACACACTGTCTGTCGGCCTCCTCCACTTTCTGTTTCAGTACTTCTTCTAGCTACTTGGGCAGTGTTGCCAGGTTGGTTCAAAAACATAATTATTAGCCAGAAAATAATATCAATATTGAAAAAAATAAGAACAACGTCAAACGCCAAAGTTTTGTCAACCCACCCAAGCTCATTTTTACTGACACAAAACCATCCTACAGCCACCTACCATGGGCGGAAAATCGCCCAATCTGGCAACATTTCTTTCCGTGTAGTATTTTCATATTACACACACACACACACACCGACGTCAGGGCGGACATAAGGGCGCCCTTTATCACACAGACAAAGACTGTAGGCGGCGCTCTTTTGTCATGGCACGTTTCTGTTATAATGTATGATATATGCGAGAGTAACAACTTAAACGTTTTTTCATTCAAATACATATTTCACAGTTGGAACTGCAGGAGGGGAGGCGCCCCCAACATATGCAGGTATGGGCCCAATATCACCATCTTGTGTCCCTAGCTGTTCTGCAGAGCTCCCCCTTCCTGTGTCAGGTGGTACTGTTGTAATCCCTGAACGTCTCACTGGTTTGGAGGTGTTTTGATTAATCTGCTGAATTTATACTTCTTTCCTTCTTTCTTCCCATTTCGTTGTCAAATCATTACTTAACGTTTGGCCAATTTAATTTCGGAATGTCATTTATAACAGTGTGATTTGCCCCTGGAATATTGTTAAAATGTCTTCTAAGTATGAACGATTTTAAGATTGTTGGACCTCTACACCAGAAGGTAATGTGCTGTGCTTCCATTAGCCTATTTGTAACACTTTGGTAAGTAATACAAATGACTGGAACGACAGTGTAGGAGCAAAAAAAAAAGCTTGGAGCTCCGAGCCTTTAGATGTTTTGTGAATACAGCTTCAGAGCTCAAATCATTTTCAAATCAAGCTTTGTGGTGCACATCGGTAAATAGGGAATGAAACTGCAGAGAAAAACAGAAGAATATATATCAAAATACATCCTAACAAAAAGACATCTAGACACCCATACCTTGAAATCCAAACAACTGCAAACCATTGCACACTCTCTCTTTCGACCCACATTCCACAATATTTAATTTTCCATTGAGCATGAGCTTTTCACTGATTTTAGAACAACTACCAGGTGTTTGTTAGGCATTTTGTGAGGCGATGCAATGTCAAAAACTGACCAACAATCAGTTACAATACCTTCGTTTGAAAGTTGGCTTGATGGCGCATTAATAGCAAAAGTACTGTTGATGCAGTGTGCAGTACGGGCAGTGATTTTTAGTGCTTAACAGTTATCCCATCACTGGTATTTTTCAGCTTCAGCTGTGACTACACCAGTGATAACTAAAGACCGGCCCTATCTGGTTAATAAATACAACTTGGCTAGGATGCATTCTCAAAGTTGAGTTTGACAGCCTATACATCTAAAACCACCAGAGCATGCATATTCATACATAATAATACGAAAAACATAAGCTCCAAAGAACAACTTGATGTCAACGCGCCCCTATGAAAACATCCTCTCATCAACAATCTTCAATAAACTTCTGAGAAGAGCAATTAGAAATCCCCCCGCCGATGATTATTCATCACGGCCCATGCAAACGTTGATGGTGTGGAAGCGCCGGTGTAATTGAAGACGAAGGGTCGGGCATAAATCCTGGCGCTGAGATAATGAGTGAATCTGGAGCGGATCCATTCATCTCAATGATCCCCGTCTCCAACCGTGATGGATCACTGCCGGATCCCTCGCCGGCCAATCATAAATCACCGCGCAAGCCTCGACCAACCTGAGCCACCCTGTGTGGTTCATTAGGCGCGTTAGTTAACTTGCTCAACGTGAGCAAACTCCGGAGGCGCCCAACTTGACTACCAACCGAGCCGCGTCTGCTTTTGGGTGTTTGTGTGCAGGTTTTTTCCATCTGCGCGCGGGTTGGCTGGAAGTTTTTTTTTCGAGAGGTGAGGCAAAGTGTTTTTGAACAGACTGGACTTCCAGGCTCCGCCATCAATCAGGGAAACAGAGTGAGAAAGAAAGAGAGGGAGCCGAACACGGCGAAAATGAAAGGGAGGCAGAGAAAGAGATCTATGGAAGGCACAAACTTTAACAGCTCTGTATTAATCTCACTTTCCTCCCCCAAAACGCCAGCAACCCTTCAAGGTCATCCTCCAATCACATCTCAGACAGCTCCAGCACTCCCATTGGAACGCGCCTCGGGCAAATTGACGACACGCACGTCCTCTCCCCCCCAAAAGCCCTCCCACCTACCCTGAAAAACGCTCCGGCGTCCATTACAGGGACGAAGTGGCCGGTAACGAGCACAGAGTGTCTGACCTCCTTGACCTAATGAGCTGTGTGTCACCATTAAATGTGTCCCCCCCCCCCCGTGCCCCGCTCAGGGCCGGAGCTCCCCTGAAGGAGGGCTAATGTGATTCATCGAGCGTCCGAGGAGGGGCCGGGGGCCAGCTGCTGGTCAATATCAACAGCGGAGCATGATGTTTTTTAACACCGGGATCACATTTAGGGTGTTTGCAAATATGTACAGGCAGAAACATCAATGATGAACATCCTGCTCCCATCTCATGCTGTGTCACCTTAGGACAACCACTTTCTAATAATCACAAGATAAATAATGGTCATACTATATACTTCTAACATGAGGCCAATTTTTGTGGTAATATTGTTTGCAGATGTGTGTGGTGAAACTGTGAAACTTCATCAGTTTGAGTGTAATTTTTAATGTTAATGAAAAGTTTGAGCTTTCAAGAGCTGGAAAAAGATGTCTGGCATCTGAAAATGTGCGTGGTGATCTGTCTGTAGCTCAAGGTTGTAATCGCTCTGAAGCCCTAAAACACAATTTACACATTTTAGGCTTCAACGTTGGGAAATGAATTTTACAGAGAGTATATCGAACAGTTGCGTTCCTATGATCCCAAGAGCAACACCATCTGGAGCTCCACCACCTTCCACTGACTGCACATTCCTGTTTTCAAAGTCTGTGATCTTAACGGGTCCAGCGAGCTCCTCCAGAGCTCAAGTATAGGCGGGCTTCAACTCCAGGACACCGAGGATCAAGTTGTGTGTGAAAATGTAAATGTAAATGTCGTGAAATCGCGGTCTACACGTCGTTTACTATTTTATGTGGCTGGCTGAATTTTGGAGAAATGTGTTAAGGGGTTAAATATAGCTTTACAAAGTGCTGATTTTGCAGGCTTTGCAATGTGGTCACGTGCAAGTTGGGAAGTAACTCAGTGACTTCAACTCTGACTCCATTTTTAGACTTAGCCGCAGCACAATACTTCAGTGGGTTTACGTTTTCACGGCAGATGCTCGGGTATCTCAAACTGTGAACCACCCTATAGATATATATTCTGTGTTCCACCATTCAGCAGGATCCTTCTCTGTGCCCCCCACTAGCCCCAGCCCCATCTATAACATTTGGAACCTGGAGCACTGAGTCAGAAAATTAAGTCTGTGCTCAAATATGACCCTTTTCACGATGGTAGATTGAGATTCTAGCAGTGCCCGTGGTTCACCATGAGAGAAGCCTGGTCTCAATGGTATCTGATGCAGGAATTAGACACAACAATTAATCTCCCTTCATTCAAAACGAATCATAGATTCTGCTAATGCTGATTAATGGAAAGGCGAGACAATTGAGTGGGAACAAAAACACAAAAATGGCACACACAAACGTGCAAACAAAAACCTATGCGCGTTTGCATTGTGTTGTATTTCCTCTGTGCAGCCCTTTCATAGATTCTGGCTTGCTCCTTGAAGGATGGGAGCTGTAAAAAAAAGAAAAGAAAAAAAAAAGAAAAGCAGAGAACGGGACAGTGTCTACGTGAGCTGTCATCAAGAAAAATGATGTTGCCACCAGAAGGTTCCACCAGGACTTACCCGCAATTCACAATGGCCGGCTGCGCAATAAGTGTTTATCAATAGCCCAGGAGTCGGCTGGATAAGAGAGGAATCCCACCGCACACAACAACCTCTGTGTGTTTGTGTGTGTGTGAGGACGTGGGGACATAAATCTATTTACACAGTCACATTGCGGGGACTCACCTTAGGCATAAAGCATTCAGGTCTAGGGTGAAGGTTTAAGGTTAGGCTTAAGTTTAAGCTGAGGTTAGGGCAAGGGTTAAGGTCAGGCAAGTAGTGGTTAGGGGTTAGGGTGAGGGCAAGTCCCCAGGAGATGAAAGTAAGTCAACGTAATGTCCTCTGAAGTGATGGAAACCCGTTTGTGTGCGACAGACTGACAGACTGACGGGGAGAGAGGCAGGGATTGGTTGTAGGAAAAGGTGGACAGTGTTTTTAGAAAGCAATGAGGAGACATTGAAAGAGCAAAAGAGGGGATGATGCAAAAAAAAAAAAAAAAAAAAAAAAACTCAAACAGGACAAAAATGCTCGCTTAAGCCCCCGGCTGCTGTTTCCATAACGACTAACAAACCTAGCGCCGGCGCACAATAACAACCCAGTTCTGACGAGACCAGTGCACCGAGCTCGTGCCAAATCTGCATAACTAACAAGGAGGATGAAGTAACACTCACACAGTCTCTTTTCTTTTTTAATAAAAAAAAAAAAAAACATTCCGAAGATGTCTGAGAGACTCAAACTCTGAGAGAGCCATTGAAAAAATGCAGTGCAAGAGTCTTTCATGTTGGAAAGCTCTTTCAGCACCAAGGTCTCACAGGCACACTTATCTGATGTCACGACAAGACGGTTACATATTAACAGCTCTTTGATAGATCTGTTGATCGGTGTCACTGACTGACAACTTGTGCTCAGGGTTATGGCTTTCGAATTCAAGTTTCTCTGTTGGAAATTTAAGGAAAAAGGACATTTAAAACACACGGGGGCACCTCAGACGCCCACTCACATTTTCGGCCGCGAAACAATTGAGGAAAGTGCTGCGCGGAAGCAATGCAAAATACTGATCCTGGCTGGCTCCTTTCAACCAGCTATATGCTGCTATAGGCCTTAGACTGCTGGGGGGGGTGGACTTCCCATGATGCACTGAGCTTTCCTCTTCTCCCCTCTCCATCTTTACACATTCATGTCCCTCCAATGCATGTTACTAACTTTACATCTTCCCCCAGAGCTTCTTTGCGCTTTCTCGTCTCAAGGGTTCCTGCGGATCGTGGTCCTGGTACGCCAGCTTCCGTGGATTGTTGTCGCGGACGCCTGCCACCGGGGGGCCTGCTTGACTCCACCGCAGACATTGCAGCAACATTCTCTGGTTCCATCGCCTCTAAAATAAGGACTTGTTTCTCTGTTTTATGTCATTATAAACTGCATAGCTTTGGGTTTTGCACTTTTATCACAAAAAAAAAAGAAATTTAAAGACGTCGCCCTCAGCTCTGCAAGCATTTTACATAGTAAACACTTCAATGATTCATTGAATCGATAGATTAATTGATAATGAAAATACTTCTCAGTCGCAGCCCTAGCAGCAGACCATCCATGTGAGGGATAGACACTGGTTTATTCCTTTCTCCAATTTTGGGCCAGAAGAGAGTTCAAGGAAAAGTTAACTATACCGAATATTTTTTGGCCAATTCTTTGTTGTGAACATTTACACATACAGTTGCGAAACAGGTACTAGACAACACAGTGAAAGCTTTTACACTGTCTATAACCCATCACAGTTTTGTGAGAAAAAATTAATAAAAAAATTACGAAAAAGAATAAAGAGACATTTTACAGCTTTTTCCCCATCCATCCTGGAGCCTACTTGTTGATTTAGTCCAGGTTTGATATGTGTAAGTATGGTGCTTTTTGAACTACACCTGGTCTTATGTAGTCTGGACGTTGGGTCTGACATCAACCTCCAACGTTGGACAGACGTGACATTTTGATTGGAAATGAATATCAAGTTGACGTCAAAAACCTATTGTTGTCTCCAACGTTGGACACACATTGAATTTTGGTTGGAAATCAAAACTCATCATTAGTCGATGTTGAAATTTGGTTAGTATGGATATTGTTGGCATGACATCAAACTTTTAACAGCCACGTTTTTTGTTGTAAATGAAAAATCTACATGCTACGAAACTTGGATGATGTCAAGATCCAAGCCGGGGAGACCTTGCAGACACTGTTTCCCTAGAGTGCAACCATAATGAACCTCATTGGCGGTTCCTTCCGCAGACCTTTTGATCAGCTGAATGCGTTCATGAGGTTCTCACAGATGTTCTACCAAGCCAGCGTGACAAGAAGGAAGGCAAACATGACTCCAAATCCACGTGCAACACGGTGGAACTCCTGGTTTACTGCAGTACAGTAGCATTCAGAGCACTTTGGACTGTACAAGGAGTTCATAGAGATAGCACCAGTGCCTTTGTGATTAACTTTGATTGTTTGCATTGGCATCTATTAATCGATGTGTTGCAAAAGCACTTCACAGTCTGTAGAGAGACTCCATGAAATGCTACAAAGGCTCGAAGTCTCCAGGTCCAAATCAGCATCACGGCAAGTAATTGTTCAGCTTCTGGACATCTTCCAGAGTAGACGCCCTGTATGACCACTGAGGACTTTTGACTACCTGGAGGATCTGCGGATTAACTTTGCTGCAAATCAAGAGCTCCATTATGAAGCAAGTGCCCAGTGCTTTGAGGAGCTCGACTGATGTCTCGCCATCAAGGCTACATCCAGGCTTCAGTGTTATTCCTGAAGATAAAGATGTCTATTTAATCCACTTGGGTCCAGCAGCACTCATTGGACTTGCAGGAGAGGATTCCTGTGCTGAGCATCTAGGCCATACGATGCAAAGATGTCATCGTAAACTCAGCAGATGCTGAACAAAGAACAGCATCAACAAGCTGGTGCTTGTCCAACCGAAGGACATCGATTACAAACAACAACTTCAAAAGCCTTGGGCTTCTTATACCACAACCAACGACTTACCGGTGGGGCTTTTGAAAGGGATGAAGTGGAGGAAGATTCCGAGGACATGGAGGACATTGAGGCCTAGTCAGCTTTCAGGATTTATTATCTGTCCTATTTATTAGGACAACAGACGGGTCTGCAGAATGGCATTTACCTATTTATTTACAAGCCATGTAAACGATAAAACAGAGAATTGGCACTCTACCTTGATATAGCCTCATTTCAGACAATTGTAATATCATCAGGTATCAATATCAAGTTGTTTTATTTCACACTAAAAAAACGTATATGGACAAATTCTTTAACTCAACCAGTTATTGTCATTTTGCCGTACTTATAATTTTAAATTGACAATATATGTATTTGCTCAGAAGAGCACGCCTATATTTTCACATTTGATGTTTATTATTCACTGCAAAATTGGCCTTAAATTCAATGAATTGGTGGCATTAAAAAGTCTTAAAGTGAACTTGCAATACATGTAGTCACCCTGAGGGCTCCTGTCTGTCTCCAAAGTTAAAGAAGTCAGCTGGCTGCAGGGCCTTTTCCTATCGTGCTTGCCCTCCTCTGGAACAACCTTCCTGCTGATAACAGGACAGTCTGACTCTGCTGGGGCCTTAAAATCCAAACTTAAGACTCATCTTCACTTTAACCTACAGTTAGCTGCTTATTCTTTTGTCACTTCAGGCCTTCTACCTGTTACCGTTATCCCTCCCGGCGGGTCGGGTCTCAGTCTCATTGAATCCGTCAAGCCTTGTACTTATAGTCCATTTTTGACAAGAATACTGTTAACTTTCTGAAAACCCCCGCGCCTCTTTAACCCTCTCCCCCTTGTCTTTTCAGTGCGGCTTCTCTGTGCTGGACCCCATCGGCCATCCTAGGACCCTCTCTCTCGCTCCGCTGGCTGTTGGCGCCTCATTCCAGATGTTTGTCCTCCAGGGGGTTCGGCCTCTCCCCTCCCCTCTCCCTCGGCGTGTGTCTGTCCCTTTCTCCTACCTTTGTGAATGGTGTGATTGTGAGTCTGTGTAGACTGTCCTCTTCCAGCTCTCCATGGCGGAGAGGAGGATGCGTGGCTCAGGTCTTAAGTTTCTTTTACATTTTCCTTTGTGTACAGGGTAAACAAAACATGACACAACATGATTAATCAGCTTCTTTTTTTTTTACTTTGAACAGAGCCAGGCTCGCCGTCTCCCCCTGCTTACAGTCGTCATACTAAGCTAGGCCAATCATGTCCTGATGTCCAGATCTGATCTTAACACACAGACATGAAATGAATACTCGATTTAGATTTTTTTTTAATCTATATTTGTTGGTGTGAGAGGGAAGCCCAAAGAAGAGCAAAAGATGTAGATTTAGTAGTAACACGTTAATGTAGTTAACACATTACATTAACACGCATACGCTCTGAGGTTTACTCTAACTTTCACTCTCATGCTAATGCATCATTTACGTCAAAGTCAAACCTTGACTCGCCTTGGACCTTTATGAAAACTGACAACAAATGTAATTTTAAAAAATGTATATTAAAAGACAAGGCAGATCAATTTCACACCATCAACAAAGCTCTCAAAAGCTAGGACACGAGCACACACACACACACACACACACACACACAAGGAGACAGGCAAGCTAGCAGGCAGGCCTGAGCCGGCCGACCCCTCTTCACAAACTTTATCATAAGTCGCCTTTAATGGGAAAACCAATGACAAGCTCAAGGAGAAGTCGCGGCCCCAGCGAAAAAACAATTTGCGGTCCCGAAGAATAAAAGAGAGAGGGGGGAATAAAAGACAACACAGAAGAAAGAAGAAAAGTTGCTCAAATGTGTTGGCAGGAGCCAGATATCATTTGAAATAGTTACTGAGTGTTGTATTTCTGTCAGGCAGGACTCAGGACAACCTTGAGCAGATGGGGCTAAGGCTAGTTGGAGTTCTGAAGAGTGGGACTGGCAGGTTGAGAATAAGAATACGCTTTCTGGTCGTATCAGGCGAATGCTGAATATGGAAGCCCTTGTGGCTGACATTGGGAGAAGTGTTGTGATGGTTTAGGAAGTTGGTAAAACTTTCACATAACGGAGAGAAAAAAAGGGGAAACAAAAAGTGTTAACCCCACATCAGTGTTCAAATAACTGGCACCGACTACAGGCGTAATTTGCACAAATTCAGACGTTTATTACCTAATTGTTCTCATAATGATACAAAATCATTGAAATGACATTGTCAGCAGGTCAGAATAGTAGTAGTTTTGTTATTACTGTTTAATTTTAGTCATAATTTTGGTTGAAATAACTAATTTTGACCATTGCATGTCACTAAATCTGAATCAGACAACCAATCAGGGCAATCAGGGGTTCTGTGTTCTGATTCTTCTCTTCCAACCGTTCTGACCATCCAGACACTCCAATCTAGAAGGTGGAAGCCCTCGTTTGTCGATGTGATCGTCCAGTTACGTGCTAGCAAAACCCTGATTGGTTGTTTGATTCAGACCTGGTCCAGTTTTATTTTAAAAGACTAAATACAAAGGGGGGCGGGTGCTCACAGACACATTTTTTTTAAAGGAGTCCATCAATTAAATATTGTTCGTGACATGCAATGTTCAAAATTAGTTATTTCTGAGGATGTCTTCTTTGCTCTGGTATTTTGGTGCGTAACAATAAACATAGCAAGAAAAAATAAAAAGGATTTAAAAAAAAAAAAAAAAAGTACTCCTAAAGTCAAGAAATATGAATTTTAAAACAGAAGAACTGACAATAAAAATATTAAAATGTGAAAAATTATTAGAAATGTATAGTATATTTGTTTTGATCATAAAAGAGCTGCGCAGTTTGTGAAGGAATTGGCAGAATATTGATAAAAGAATGTGCAAGAATAAAAAGTATTAAGGAATATGTGCAAAACACAAGATAAAAGACACGCGTTAATGTAACGCATTTAGACAGATGTGGAGACTTTAAGTTAACGTAACATGTGAGTCTGCAAGTCAGGGTCCAGCGTTGATGAGGCCAGCTGCAGACAGAAAGAAGCAGCCTGAAGACAACTTATGATTAAGATTTGTGTGTACGGTCGCAACAATCTGGGTACAGATGTGTATATATGACCTCCTCCCACTAAACTCACTCCAGACTGCTGTTTTCTACCTACCTACCCGTTTACTTGCCACTGCCTTGACCTCGCTTTTACTCTCCATCCCAGTCTCTCCTATGACCGATTGGAGTTTTGTTCCATCATCGAGTCTGTCACAGTCGAGTGACAAGAGCATATATATATATACAGAGACACACACACTGGACAGGCACACACACACACAGAAACACACAAAGGGCATAAAAACAGAAATAACCAAGTATACACACGAATGACAACACAGCAATGGCACAAACGAGATATAATACCTTATTTCGATATCATACGCTGTGTTGCTGCATTCAAAAATACATGCATCTAAACAAATGTCAGCATGCACACGCGCACGTAGCGTGAGATTCCTACTCCGTCCAAACTCTTCCAGCAGCGCTAACGATCCTGCTGCCTCTACAGGAAAGATCAAATGCTCATTAGCTCTTGGGAGCATCATTAGTCACACTTTCCATGAATCACAAAGCACCGCTGGACCCCAAAATAAATATATCTATCCCCATTTTCATCAGCCCACATGGTCCTGATCAATCAACCCTCAGCCTCGCCTCGTTATTCATTTTCTATCTCAACCAACCATGTTTACGAATTAAAGCTGTTGATATGGCTCTGTATCGCGGGCCGTGGAGCTGCCTGTCAGTCAAACACTAAAATGTGTGCTGAGGTGGAGGTCTAATTCTTTCCTGGGCCGGGTCCTGAGTGAGAGAGAGAGAGAGAGAGAGAGAGAGAGAGAGAGAGAGATCAGGGGTGTGGAGAAATGTCAGCACCCAATGAGGCTGCCAACCATGAGGTATACCTGATGAGACCCCTTATATGTCAGTCGTGAATTGCGGACCGTTGGACCTAGACCCTCTATCCACCCTATGCAAGAAAGAATTGCCAGGCACACAGCATACGACCACAACACAAAACCACCCGTATAGCCCAGTCCATTACATTTTAATTACATTTGAGGCCATACACAAATAATCTCATTCCTAAAATAATGATTAATGAGCTGCTGTGGTTGAATAATCAGGTTCAGTGCTCAAAGACACAATGATGATGGGATGAATCAGCCATTCTTTGACGGGACACTGCACATCATCCACAGTAAGAAAAGCCCAGTATGGCTTTAGAAATTACATTCATATTGGCGGAAGTCATCGTTATTTTCAGAATCAGAATCAGAATCAGAAACTGTTTATTGCCAAGTAACATACATTAGAAGGAATTTGCCGTGGTCTGATGGTGCTACATTGTTTTTTAACATATAACATATAATCTGACAGACAACAAGCATGTAAAAATATAAAAAGGTAAAAGAATAAGATAAGATAAATAGCAAACAGTGCAGTGACCAAAATAAAGTGTCCAGATAAAGTGTCCAGTAGGGGGTGCGTGCGTTAATGTAACGCAGGGGGGGCAGGGGCGGTGTAGGTTAATATAACGTATAACTTGGGTTTGTGTGTGTGTGGGGGGGGGTGGATCAGTGCAAGACTTTGGCCGTGTTCGTCAGGTTGACTGCAGAGGGGAAGAAACTGTTTTTGTGGCGGGAGGTTTTGGTCCTGATGGACCGCAGCCTCCTGCCAGAGGGGAGGGGGTCAAACAGATGGTGTCCGGGGTGGGAGGGGTCGGCAGCGATCTTCCCTGCTCTCCTCAGGGTCCTGGAGGAGTACAGGTCCTGAAGAGATGGAAGGTTGCAGCCGATCACCCTCTCTGCAGAGCGGATGATACGCTGCAGTCTGCGTCTGTCCTTGGTGGAGGCAGCAGCGTACCAGACGGTGATGGAGGAGGTGAGGATGGACTCTATGATGGCAGTGTAGAAGTGAACCAGCATTTTTTGTGGCAGGTTAAACTTCCTCAGCTGCCTCAGGAAGTACATCCTCTGTTGGGCTTTCTTGATGAGGGAGCTGATGTTCAGCTCCCAACGGAGGTCCTGGCTGACGATGGAGCCCAGGAAACGGAAGGACTCCACAGTGTCCACTGGAGAGTCACACAGGGTGATGGGGGCGGGTTGAATTGTTCAATATTAGTGCATTTTTTAGGATAGGACACATTGGGGGGCTGTAACAACCGGGTGCACAAGGAAGAGGATGCAGTCTAACCAGGCAGACGAATCCGACAGGGAGCAGGCAGAGGCGTCGTCAGGAGAAGTGAGGTCAAAAAAAGCCAAAAACCACGAAAGGAAGAGGGGAGCACGCAGGCTAAACATACCCAGGTGAAACCAATCGGGGCGTGGCAGGTAATCAGGCAGGCGGGAAACACATATGAAGGCAGGAAATGAAGTGTCTGAAATGAAAGGAGAGGAAAGTACTCCAAAATAAAACAGGAAATGTGCAACATACAACATGGAGCATGAAAATAAGAACAAGACTAGACGTTACAGGGGCCCCAACTGAACAAAAACTAAGAAGTTAACTAAAAAGGTTTTTGACTTGACTGAGCAGAACCAAAACTCTCTTCAAGAGGAACACAACTCTACAACCGAGAGGAATTTCATATTTTTTTAAAGGACTTACATTGAACTCAGGAATTAAACTCGTATGTTAACAGATATGTCAACGGGTTAACAATGACTTTTGGTTTGGTAGTTGAATTAACAAAGCTCTGAAAGGAGCTCTTTTTTAAAGGCCTATTCATTATTGGGCTAAACCTGGTAGTTACTGGATGGTTCTCACTAAACAAGACAAACGGGGGTCTCATTCAGAACCATTGCATACTCACATAATGGGGCCCGAAGGAGGCGTACGCCACGTCCTGCACTGTAAGTAAACTCTCACTCATGCATGCGGACATTTTGGCGACGGTTTTAATTTCATAATCAGCATCAAACGCTTGTCATAGAGCCACATTATCATAAACATTCAAAGCAGCAGTGTTACCTGTACTTGTAATGAACCATAAATATTCCATGAGAGCCTTTCAATTTGAAAAAGGTATGAGCCAACTTCACTCTTAAATCAAAGTCATCTCAGTATTTCATCAGCGCTCTCTCACCGTCACATCGCCCGGCCCTGGAGTGCAGAGGGGCCAGGCCGCACACGACCTGCCGTGATTTACCGCGACGTACCGTTGATCGGCAGGCTCGTTTACATGCATCAGCGTTCATGTGGGTGCTTTGCATCGACCGTGTATGGCTGGATGTGGGCGTGTAGAGGGCAGGACACTTCCACTTCCAGGTGGACTGTGATTTATGAATGGAACACCGTCTGCTGTCAGGTGTGCATATATGCACTGTTTTACAAGTTTCGGTTTTCGAAAATGAGGCCCCTGTACAGAACAAACATAGGTACTATATTTTATATACGTGGTTGGTCATGTATGTTCGTAAGAGGGATAATCTCATGACGGCCTGTAACATCTGCCCTTGCCTCCTCTGTATCGTATAGAGGTATATTTGTTTTGGACGAATCCGCCTCCTCGAAGACACCCATATCCTCTCTTTCACAGATAAAAATGAAATTGCAGAACTCATTGGTAATCAAGAAAGAAACTCCTGCAAGTGAGTTGAAACAGTGTCTCTGGGCCCAACTAAAATTATCTTTAAAATTATATAATTAATACCATGGTTGAGAGAGAAAATGATTACATAGTCAATCTGGATTCAAATTACGGAGAAGCTTGATGCAATTCCCCTACCTAGAGCGACTAACCCAAATCCAAATGGGACTATAGTTTCCATTATATTTCTTCTGGGTGTGATACAATAACCAGGTCAGTCGTAATCAGGTGGCGCTGCTACAAATAGGGACACTTTTTCTTGGACATGGATTTTATTATGGAGGGTGCACCATCCAATTTCGGGTGCAAACGAAAATCCATGAGATCCTATGTGGGAAACCGATTCATGGCGCAAGTGGAAACAAACAACAAAAAAGGAGCAAGTCAATAGCAAGATAGCATGGTAGGCTGAACTGTAGGCTGTCGCCACTTTCTAGATGCGCTGTTGCATGTTTGCACCATCACAGAAGCAGTAGGCCCTTAAGGATTAAACAAAAAAAAGCAGAATATGACAACCAATAGGGGATCTTCCTGCGTGGTGAGAAAAGAGACTAAGCTAGACAACAACATTGTAATTGTAATTGTGTGTAAATAGTCTCATTAGTAGTACTGATAAACAGTAAATTCATCAAATTCAGGTTAAAAACAACAACATATTTGGTCTTTGCAAACGGAGGTTATGTAAGTGTTTATTTGCATATAGAGACGTATGTGGAGGCGCATTCTAATACCAGTTGTGAACTAATATACTTGAAGCTGTCCACTTGTGATTGGACCACTCGAGATGCATGTCAATGCCAGGTTGCTCCACATCCCCCAACTTTTTTCATTTTCAAACTTAGTAGTCTTCAGCCCCAACTGACGCTGACTCAAGTGACATCACGCGAGGACAGTTATCAGACTTCACACAGGTCCCTCCTTGTTTGGTCTTTCACAACTATCATCTATGCAGCCCTGTTTCTTGCAGTTATGAAGTTTCCATCATCCTATCATCAACAGTCTTATGACCTAATAATATATCTACTGTCATAAGATTCTGTGTTTGATTCAACTGTTAGTTGCTTGATTATACTTTAAATGGCTAAAATCTATATTTTTATAATAGCAACGTGAAAACAAGGTGACAATGCGAGAGGGGTCACTTGTAGTGATGAACCTACAGAAAAGTATCACCTGAATCTTCAGCTTCCCTCTTTACGGAGTTTATCGTGAATTTCAGCTCATTGTTTTGCCGAGTTGGTAGAGACCAAAACAGAGCTAAGACAGTGGATATTAGATTCACATTTATCAATTGGACACAAACACCACTGCAAATTAATGATAATATTACTCTGTTATTGCTGGATGTATAAATAAGCAATGATTGATGTCCGACCAGTACGTCGTGGAGAGGATGTGAGACATTGTCCAAGATGCCCCGCAGCTTGGACAGCATCCTCCTCTCTGACACCACCGTCAGAGCGTCCAGCTCCACCCCCCACAACGTCAACGTGGCCTTGCGAATCAGTTTGTTGAGTCTGTTGGAGTCCGCCACCCTCAGCCTGCTGCCCCCAGCATGCAACAGCATAGAGGATAGCACTGGTCACCACAGACTCATAGAACAACCTCAGCATAGTCCGGCAGATGTTGAAGGACCTCAGCCGCCTCAGAAAATAGAGACGGCTCTGGCCCTTCTTGTAGAGGGCATTAGTGTTCACCGCCCAGTCCAGTTTATTGTCAATGTGGAGTCCCAGGTACTTGTAATCCCGTACAATGTCCACACTGACCCCCTGGATGGAAACAGGGGTCATCGGCGCCTTGGTCCTCCTCAGATCCACAGTCAGTTCCTTAGTCTTTGTCACATTGAGCTGTAGATGGTTCCGCTCGCACCATTTGACAAAGTTGTCCACAGCAGCCCTGTACTCCTCCTCATCACCCTTACTGATACATCCAACTATTGCTGAGTCATCAGAAACCTTCTGAAGATGGCAGGTCTCTGTGCAGTAGCTGAAGTCCGTGGTGTAGATGGTGAAGAGGAAGGGAGAGAGGACAGTCCCCTGCGGGGCCCCGGTGTTATTGACCACTCTGTCTGACAGTGTTATCTGATAGCAGGCTGTTTTTGTGGTATTAGTAATTAGTAAATTGTGCTGTGTCGGTTAACTTTTCATGTTTAGTCTACATTCTGTTTTGGGCTAGGGTTTGTGAAAGCTAGGGTTACATGCATCTAGGGTTGTGGTGAGCACCAATCAACAGATTAATTACATCACTAATTAGCAGCTTAGCAGCTTCAGCATCAGGCTCAGCATACAACATCAAAGGAGTCTTTCGTGAGAGGACAACTCAATTGAGGGGCTAACATTGTCAGGGATAAGTATCTTTTGCTTTGTCTATTTACCTGCTTTTTCCATATCCTATTCCTTATCTGACGTGTATATTTTCCACTCTTCTCGTAGATCCTATAGACACCTTGTCACAGAGGGTCTGTGGAACTGCCAGTTAGCTTACCGCAAGACTAAGTTAATCTATAGCAAACGCCTCCTTGTGATCTCTGGACTTCCTTGATCTCACAGAGACTTGGATCACACCAGAGAACAACTCCACCCCTGCAGCCCTCTCCTCAGCCTTTCTGCTGTCACATAGGATCCAGATCCTCCTCCCCACCCTCCAAGAACTGAGAGTGTGACGTTCTGCACTCTCCCTATTCACATCTTACCTCAAGGACGCACTTACGGGGTAACTTGGAGAAAATCTTTGTCTGAACCTTGTAGCCTCACTACTGGGGTCCCTCAGGGTTCTGTGCTTAACTACAAGTCACTTGGCTCTATTATACATTCACATGGCTTTCCTACCACAGCTATGCAGATGACACTCAACTAATTCTGTCTTTTCCCTGGTCTGAAACCCAGGTGGCAGCACAAATCTCTGCGTGTCCAGCCGACATCTGTCAGTGGATGTCTACATACCCCCTGAAGCTTAGCCTCAACAATACTGAGTTGCTCTTCCTTCCAGGGAAGGCATCTTGTAATGACTGGGTGCACAAGGAAAAGGACTCAAAAGCACAACTCAACTAAGGCAGGGTTTGAAAGTAAAAATAGTCTTTATTGAAGGCAGGCAGAGTTTGGTACACAGATAGGCAGTCAGATCATGCAGATAAATCCTGAAGGGAAAAGGCAGAGGCGTAGTCAAGCAAAGGTGAGTCAAAAACCAAATAACAAAAAACACACTTACACTAGGAAATTGCTGGAACCCTAGACCCGGAGGACAAACACGAACTGGCACAGAAGGAGGGGAGAAAATACATCCAGTTGAGTAACTAATGAGGGACAGGTGAAACTAATCAGGGCGGGGCAGGTAATCATGCTGACGGGAAACACATGAAGGCAGGAAATGAAGTGTCTGAAACAAAAGGAGAGATAAGTACCACAAAATAAAACAAGACAAGACTAACGGTGAGAACGAGATGTTACACATCTCCCGCCCATGGCCTCTCCGTTACCATTGAGAACTCTGTGCTGTCCTCGTCCCAGACTGCAAAGAACCTGGGTGGGACACTGAATGACCAGCTGTCCTTCGCTGCCAACATGACTGCAACAACCAGGAGGATACGTCTGCTCCTCATTCAGGACGCAGCACAGGTTCTGGTCCAGGCTCTTTTCATCTTGCATCTAAACTACAGCAACTATTATTACTTACACTTATTGTAAGTCGCTTTGGATTAAAGCAACAGCTAATTAAATGTAATGTAATGTAACGAGTTCACCATACCAACTTAAAAGATGATTATATATCAATGTTGTGTTCACTGCTTGTTTTAGCTGCTCCCTAGTCACCAAAGAAATTAGTATAGCAGCAAAACTACTTGCTATGTAACAATATGGTGGAGTAATGGCGTCCTGAGCAGAGAATGAAGTCACACTCCCTCTGTATGTGTTGTCAAGATATCAAGTTGTATGCCATAACATGGGAGAGAGGAAAACCTGGTTCAAGCCGAACTGCCACCTGGGAACTAGCACACCTGAGGATGCTCAATCAAGCCCCAGAGAGCTGTGCCACAGAGACACGACATGCCTCTCCGTCCTCCCTTCCAGTGCAAGTTCTCCACTGGCCATCTGAACCACCAGGTGAAATTTTACTTTTCCTGTGATAGTGGGGTTGGTGCTATAGATTACTAAAGGTATCCTAATTTTGCGTTAGGAGTACTTCAATATAATCACGATAAGGATTCGTAAATTATTATTTGATGCTGCCTTCATTTTGAAACATAACCATGTTACATGTTACCGCTGCTAGCTTCCTGATGCGAGGTGGACTTGGAAGAGTAACCTGGGTTGCTGTCGCCAGCAGGTGCATCCTCAATCATAGGCCTACCACTGGCAGAAGCGATTGGTGTCTCTCTGGACGGAAGACTAACACTAGAGAGGGTATACATGAGTGTATTTTCGACAATGCGACTGGGCTATTCAGAATATTTAAGATTGCATGTCTATTTGTAGGTCAGTTTGAAAATATAATGGGACTATTTGACTTTGTAAATGCAAGTCACTTGTTTTTTGGCCAACCCCCTACGTCACACACTTTGTGTACCCCAGTTTGAGAATAAATACACTAATGTCATCAGCGGTCCACAATGTACAAGCAAGTCAATGTAGCTCAATGGCAGGAATGAGGTACATCCGACTTTGATGACGCAGATACTACTTGTTTGCAGCATCAATTCATTGTTGGTTTGGATCTATCCCTGGGATTTGTTGATAAGAAAACATTTAAAATCAATCAATCGAGTTTATTTGTCTCATGTAACCATATAAGGTACAATCACAGTGAAATGTAATTCTGCCAGTTCCACACAGTGACTTAGTTTAGAATCCTAGTGGCCTGAGGTTAGAAGGTCTTCCTGAGCCTCTCAGTGCTGGCTTGGTGTATCCTGTAACTTCTTCCTGACCACAGCAGGGAGAAAATGCCGTTGTCCAGGTGGTTGGGATCTTTAATGATTCTCCTTATTAAGCCTTGCAGTCCGGTTTGGTGCTGTTTCTGTACGAGGCAGTGATGTTCCCTGCTCTCGGTGGTGCAGGAGTAGAAATTCCTCAGTATCTGAGGGGGTACCCGGAATTTCCTCAAGCACCTGAAGTGTAACAGTATCTGACTTAACTTCTTTCTCACCACTGAGTCAGTATGCAGCACCCAGGTCGGTCCCTCTCAGGTACTTGAAGCTGTCCGCTCTCTCTATCGAGGACCCGTTGATATGAAGGGGGGCTCCTTCCCAAGGTCCACTATCATCTCCTTAGTCTAGCTGACATTCAAGAGTTGGTTGCTGTCCTACTGACCCACAGGTGTCAGTAGGACAGGGTGGGGTGGAAGATGTGTGCAATGGTGTTTTCTGTAGATCGGGTTGGACAGTAGGCAGACTGTAGTAGGTGCAGTGTACTGGGTAGTGAGGAGCAGGTAATCCTTTTTTCAGGCAGGCTGGTCTTATTTTCTTGGACACAGAGATGATGGTGGACTTTTTGAAGCATGTGGGTATGGAAAACTGAGCCAAGGACAGGTTGAATATCATTGTGACCACCAGTGTAGTTGGTCAGCACATAGTTTGAAAACATGCCCACTAATTCCATCTAGTCCTGCTGCTTTCTTGGTGTTCACACCTGACATAAAAGAAGTGAGAAAGGTGCACCCACCCATCCATTAACCCCCAGCTGTTTTTTGCTTGTCGGCTGCCAATGGCCTCAAAGCGGGCCTAAAAGTTGCTCATCTGCTAGAGATGCATCAGCACTTGACAAGGAGGAGGGGGTGGGGGTGGGCTTGTACACATACAGACCTTTCCATTTCCCCAGACCTCTCCCTTCCCTTCCTAGCTCTTCAGATCAGCATGGATGTGAAGCCAAACGCTGGGAGGGGGAGCTGAAACAGTGCTTTGGAGCACCGCACTTGACAGACCACTGCCTGGGGCTATGAATGAGTCGGCAGCCTCCTTCACCCCCCCCCAACCCTCCCAAATTCTCATCTCTCTTTAGTTGTATCAAAGACTGCCCTCTACCTTAAACCTGGGAGAAGGAGGCCTGCTGTCTATTTGAACAGTGACCTTCTGGAAGGATCCCTTAGCGGAAAATTTAAAGATGGTGGAGTGATGTAGGACAGGAGGACGTCAAATCAAAGAAGATGATGGAAGTGCAGGTATGGACAACATGGATGGAGTGAAGTTAGGGAGTGGTGGAATGGTAAAGCCCGGTTAAACATGGGTGGAGAGAATGGAATGAGTCTGCAGAAGGGAGGAGATCAGGAAGAGAGGAGGAGAGGAAGTGGATGGTGGGGATAGATGGGGGGGTGGGACTTGTGAAACCTCACTGTCTGTTTCAATATTCCCGGCAGAGAGAGAAACAGACAGAAAATCGATCGCTTCATTTTTTTTTCCTCTGATATGAAAGAGTTACACAGAGGGCTGAGCTTCAAGTCTTACTCTTTCTCCCTCTACCACCTTGAAAATCATCTCGTCTCTCATCTGTAAGTCATAGAGACAGAAAAAAGCGTGTCTAAGGCAACGACCAGGGAAAGAATGAGAATGCAGGGTGAAAGGAGCACCCTACTTTATATCCTTTTCTTTCCAAGCATGACGAGTAGTATCTCATTTAGCTGTTTCCTCTTGCATTCGCTCACTCACTTTTGATAGTACAGTAGGTTCGTGGCATTTTGAGTTTTGCTGCTCCATTACTGATTGGTGTCACACCTTTTTTCCAGTTAAGTCAGTTCATGTTCTAAATGGCCAGTATTAGTGTTATTTCAAATGTATTGTTAATAGTTTTTTTATTTTGGAGTATAAATCAGGGAATTTCTGGATAAATATCAGAAATGCTCCTTTTCAGCTCAGCATCTGGATGGGTGTGTCAGTGTCTGTGTTTGATTGACAGCAGCTGGAGGGGCAAGGCAGGGTACCTTTATTTATACAGCACATTTCAAACACAGAGGCAATTCAAAGTGCTTTACACAGGCAAAGAAAAGAATTAGAATGCCATTTAAAAACAGTGAGCAATCAAAAAACAGAATAAAGTCAGTCACGATCAATAGAAATTAGATAAAAAAAATGAAATTAAATAAAATACAAAAAATGAAGTAAGATAAAATTGAAATAGACCAGGAGTACAGTTACAGTGCAGTACTAAGTAGTAAGTTACCCCAAATGCAACAAAGGAAATAAAAGTGCAGTAGAGAATCAGTCAAAGGCAGATTTGAAAGTGGCTAGGGTTGGGCCACATTTGAGATCATCAGGAAGTTGGTTCCATGTCTCAAGGTTCTACCAGTTGACTGCTTCCTAAGGATCTTTGGGCCGTACGGGGTTTATATTCTTCAAGGAGTTCAGAAATGTATTTTGTCCCAAGATTATAGAGTGATTTATAAGCTAGTAGCAGCACTTTCTAATTAATAAGTAACCGGAAGCCAGTGTAGAGAGAACAGGAGTAATGTGCTCATTTCTTTTGGTTCTCATAGCAGCGTTCTGAATGACATGAAGTTGTCTGGCTGCCTTTTTTTGGGAAGATCAGACAAGAGACCATTAAAATAGTCCACCCTGCCGGAAATGAAAGCATCAGTGTTTGCATTTTGTATTAAAAAAAGTTATTTAGTTGAATCAAAACAGGTTTCTCACTAAGGGGAAGATAAGAGATGGGTCTGTAATTATTCAATATTGAAGGATCCAGGTTGCCTTTCTTTAGAAGGGGCTTAACAACGGCAGTTTTCAGTGATTTTGAAAAAAAAAAGAAGCCAAATGAACAAGTGAGCTATTGACAGCATTTTTGAAAAACCATTCATTACACTTACTGAGATGTAATACTGAATGCTGAATGGAGTCCTTCCTGTGCAGTCAGTTTTACAGTGTTCTGATGGTCCAGGTTGGGGGAAAGTGGTCGCTCCGTCCTTTGTTCTCCTTACAGTTAGCAACTTGGCGCTAACTGGCTTTGTTTCTCCTGTTGCTTGTAAAGTTACCTGGCAGACTGTTTCTGTTAAGCTGCTGCCGCTAATTAAACTTGTTTACAGGGATCTGTATCTGATAGGAGGAGAGGTGCACCTGTTTATATTTAATAATTTATATAACTAAAAGTTCAGTTCAAGTCACAAAATGAATAAATTTGTCTGTGGAGCTCCAATGGTCCCTACACAGTCCTTGTTGAGACCAGACATCACCCTGGACTCTGAGGCCAGAAGACAGCTCATTTTGCTGGAGCTAACTGCCCTGGGAGGAGAGGATGGAGAAGGCACGAGAGAGGAAGAGGGCGAAGTACCAGGAGCTGGTGGAGGCGGGTGGAGGACCAGGTGCATGCCAGTGGAGCTGGGCAAACAGGAGTTTGCAAGTCATTCCCTCAGCAAGGTCTATGGAACCCTGGGCATTACGGGACCAAGCCAGAGGAGAGTCATCAACAACAACACAGAGGCGGCAGAGAAAGCTTCTAGGTGGTTCTGACTGAAAAGGGGAGACCAGTGGGGGACACAAGTCGTGGGTATCTCACTGCAACACTGATGATGTATGTCTGTGTATCAGAAGATGTATGTAAAAACTCCCTGTAGCCTTTTGCTTTCAGTCCTTATCCTTTTTTTGTGAGGATGAGAGCCTCTCCAGTTCATCTGACGGAGATCCAGGCCCCTGCAGCATTATTGCAAATCTGTTCTCAAGTTGTACACTCTTCCTTTTGCAGCTGTCCACAGCTGTGTCCTAGTACACACAGGGGGTACATTGATGGTAGTGCAGGCCAGCTAGCAGCATCGCAAATCTCAGGGCACTGGGCTCTGGCTACCACTTGTCCTCCCATTTCCCAGGGAAATAATTTATTCTTAGGCTTTGCACCAAGAGAGTTCCAGAGAAGACTACTACTTGCAGATGTCTTGCCCTGTTAGTCTTGTTGGTGTTAGTTAGCCATGTGTTAGCCTTCTTTTGTAAAGTGGTAGCATTCCCACTCAATCCATTCACTTCTAATCTTATTTACAAGCACTGCAGTTTTCTGAAGAAGTTTGTGAAATTCATCCGTAGAGAAGAGCGGCGTCTTGCTGCTAATCCCAAATTTTCAGTCCAATGCACGTGAAAGTGCTTGTGTTGTTTGTAGGCTACGTTTGCGCAGTGAAGAAATATGGCAGTAGCCTTCGGTGTTTTTCATAAATTAAAGCCCCAGTGATTTACAAGTGCACAGGATTCTCTGTCCATAACATTTAGCAGAAAAAAAGGATATCAGGAAAAGAATGTAAAGCAAAGCCCATGTTTGAGCTGGCAGGCTGAGCCCCAGCAGGGGAGCGAGAGACAAAGTAAACAACCTTGCGCTGTGGCCTACATGTCATAAGCAGACAGCGTGTTGTTAGTATTATTGATGTGGGTTAACGCAGGTTATTGTTTAAAGTGTGTGGCTGTCTGGCTGTTATTCAGTGTGACTAAGCAGAAAATATAGCTCACAACCAGAAATATTGCAGAATTTTGAAAATAACAGCACTACCCAAAAGTTACTGGGAAATGTGAGTAAACTTTTAACATGCTCCCAAACACAAATGCATAATATTGCAGCAAAACAGAGTAGAATATTGTCTGTATATTGAAACACACTTCCTTGCATTGCTTCTCTTAACACACTGCTTCCCCCCTGAGAGTACCTGGAACTTGGATTTAGTACCATCTCCTGAGCAGTGCTGAAATTTAGGTTCAACAAAGTAGGGGGAGTACAGTGGATACAAAAGCAGAAGCTGTGATAATTGCTACACTGTAGGGGGGGGGGGGGGCTGTATGATAGAACGGTGAAGTTACTGCTATGCAAATATGGTTTAATCTACACAGTCGGAGAGCTAAGGAGGACTACAGAGCAGATATGCATTTCAGGAAAAAAACATGGAATTTCATTACTGTTGGATTTTAAAACCGTGGTCACTACTGGAGCAGAATACAAGCCTGCTGTGTGTTACCTGTCCAGAGCAAAACAGGACACAGCCAGTGTCAAGATTGGCTGGTCAAGAAAGCTAAACATGTAGTAATTCAAAGAGAGGGGGCTATTTGTTACGCACCTAATGGACAGAAATACAAGGACAGAAAAAAGTTGCTTTGTTTCTGCTGACGTGTAAAACAAATTTGTTGTGCTAACACCTCAGCAACAATATTCTTATATTAAAGAGTTATTCCACTTTATTACTTTAATTCCCTATCATCATCTGGGATAATTGTACAGCAATATTAAACATAATTGGACAACAAGAAGACACATCTTTTCACAATTCCTCTCTAACACAAATAGACTACTGCATTATGCAGTGTTACACTCAACCCTGGGTCCTACTAATTTCATTCAGATGCAACTAATCCACATCAATTATTCATTTTTCGTGACAATGCAGGAAGGGGTGTGATGATTACATAGTGTCAGTGAAAAGATTTGAAACAGCACTGACATTTCTATTATGAAACCATAACCACGACCTTTCGGGACCTTAACCGAATGGTTTTAGATACCCAACCATACCACACTTTAAGCAAGCTAAATATTGTAGGAATAAGATTAAAATAGTAGATTGTATAGATATGCTCAGTATGAACACGTGGGATGTGGGATACACTGAAGAAATAACAATCAAGGCCGACAAATTTGAGTTGAAACTGTTTCATCGAATGCTGTTTTGAAGAACAGCACAGTTCAATGTTGCGCGTAAGTTTGAAGCACTGGCTCAAAATATTTTGAAATTTCCGTTATTTGAAATATTTTTTTCAAGTATCATTCAAATCTTTACAAGAACAGTTGTTTTTAGTTTTTTTTTTAATCTTCAAATAATTACCAGCCTCCCGTGTTTATTTAACGTGATATAATATCTTCATCCTAGAACTTAAGTGAGAGAGCGGTCAATTCAGCAATATCTGAAAAATCCTGGCATCTCAAAAACTGTGTCTCTGTGCTGTAGTTAAAGCCCCCGCCCGTCCTGCTGCATACGAGATAGGGCTGGAGTTGTCCAACTGTCCTTTGACTGATAAAACAAGGAGACGCTGCTGGCTTTGGGTCGTCTGGATGGAGTCTGACTGCCTGCCCGTCTCTCCGGTCCAATCCACTATCAGGTTTGGTGGTGCCACTCAGAAACCACTTGCACAGTCATACACACACACACACACACATGTGCACACTGACACACACCGGAAGAGAGAGACTCTGTCACGCTCTGATGCGTACGCACCCCACAGAAATAGTACCAAAAGCAGATTTGCGCTCGTACTCACTCGGGAGGGCGGGGGGGGGGGGCACTGTAAAATATTTAAATGTGCTTGAGAATTCCAACATGCATGTCACAGTCATGCACATCCCTGTAAATACTTCAACATTCATCCACACACACACACACACACACACGGTTAATGAAAAGCAGGATTCCTGGGAGTGTCTGGCCAGAGTTTGATCTTTCTCTCAGATCAATGTCAGTAGATTGCAGGGGAGCAGTGAGGCTCACATCTCCACTCAATACTGAGACTAGACCAAGCGGCTGTGTTTGCGTGTGTGTGTGTGTGTGTGTGTGTGTGTGTGTGTGAGAGAGAGAGAGAGAGAGAGAGAGAGAGAGAGAGAAGCAGAGCAAGACAGAAACCTGTTAAACAGTGATTTTTAAGAGTAGCCATATGACAATCTGCTTAACTCGGGTTTGTAAAACTGCCGCCTCAGGCCTCGGACACGGCTGTAAAGGTTAATATCTAAACAACTGTAACTGCTTCAAGTGCTTCATTTCGAAACAATCCGAGATAGAGAAGTTTTTTTTGGGGGGGGAGTAGTCGCAGATACTTAGCCCTGACAACGTTAACTGGTCATTTCACTCCTCCAGTCCTCCCGCAAAAGACTCTTTTGCCTCAATCGGCCACTGAACTGCTAACCACACCCCCTGTTTATTAGCAACGCCATGACTGCACTGGCGATGGCCTGACAATAGAAAGTTGGCTCCACCGCGAGATCAACAAAACAACCGGTCAAACAGTCAAAACAGATCGGGGAATTACTAAAAAAAAAAAAATCCCAAACTGTTATGATATATTATAGCAAATCATTTGGGGAAGAGGCTGTTGTTGCATGTGGGGGTCACACACACATGTGCACAAAAGTTCTGGTAAATGCTCTTATTGTCATTTGGAAGTGTGCTCAATAACTCATATGATGTGAAAGCACTCGCATTTGTGTGTGTTTTCTTCACCCCCAGTACAGTTTACAGAGCTCCCCAATAACTTGATGATCTACAGACTTGATACATCATTCCAGACCATTCCTGAGCAGAGTACTGGCCGTGGATTTTCCCACAGCCTAGTGGGAAACAGTGTTCTGAGGAAGCTCTTTAAGCTCTGCTGATCAAGCCTGCCAATGGACAGCAATCAATCCATGTCAACCAGCCTATTATTCATTAAAGCACCTCCAGTATGGCCGAGGGAATTTTACTTTTCTATTAAACCAGCAGACCAGTAGGGGGGTACTTGACCCACTCTGAGCCTCTCTCATATACACACACACACAGCTGTCAGCGGTGCCCCCCCTCCCTCCTCTCCCCTTACACTGCAGTGTGTGGGTTAGCCGCTGCTTGTAAATGAAATGAGACTTAACCATGCGTTGGCCCCTCATCAATCTGGCTGGGCTGGCTTGGCTGCTCCCCCCTGATTCATGGACAGACACCTTTACAGGCCCTACACAGCTGCCACATTCTATGACTGAGGACTATCAATCTCACACACACACACACACACACACACACACACACACACACACACACACACACATGTTCACACACCCAAAATCCCCTTTTCTCACACAGTGTCATGCAAATAGCTCGCCCTCCATTTGACAATACAGCTCTGTGTGTATGGGAAGCTGCAAGCTACCTGCAGCTCCTGTACCTGGCGATTAGCAGTCATTATTTCTACATACTGGGAGCAAATATAATTAGAAGTTATTGGTTAGATTTACATTAGATTTACATTTACCTTTGATTCCATGTGATAGCTGTATATAGAAACGAACCAATAAATGCATCATTTCCCCTCCTTGCTAATGAGCAGTAGCAGGTAACGCATAACACACATAGTTCTAATGACGGTCTGCACCATCTTCATCACACTTTTGGCAAATAATAATATATACAAAAACATGTAGTCATACATTTTGTGGTATCTAAGAAGAGAATGTAAATAATAGGCAACAGGAAGTGTTTCCAAATTGCAATAATAGTAGCAACTATATCTGTTAGCATGGAAATAATGTCTGTGCCCCCCCCCCAAAAGCAGCTGCGGTCGAAGGTGCCCATAATGGCGAGCTCCAACTTTGGACTCAAAAAAACAAAAGAATGAATGAAAGACGCAATGTGAGTCCTCTTCATCCCTGGTATTTTGCAGCACAATTGGTATACGGTACAGGTAAAGGAAATACGCCACAAACTTCAAGGGTTGAATGTTTTTTATTGAAATTGTTGAGTATTGATGAGATGTGTTTGGTAGATATTGTAGCCCAACAAATTACCTCAAGGGGGGGCCTTCTTCACTTGACTTGATCATCAACCCTATATCCTCAATTGGAGCCTCAATTTACTTTACCAATGAGTTCTAGGAAGAAGTTTGGGGTAGAGACAACGAGGCCCTGGACCGCCATGGACGATGGAGACTGCAATCCTTCTTTCAGTATGAAAGTGTTCATCGTCTTCGGCAGCCTATACTGCTGAGTTAGAACAAACTTTACTATCAAATGAGAGGTATTGGGCATTGTCTTTGCCATTGTCTTGACAGCGTCCGTCAAAAGGGTAAGAAATTCCAGAGTACGCCCACCGGTGTGTCCAAAGCCTCTTCCATCAGTCCAACGTCATCTGGGAACTTCACCATCATTGCCGTAGGTAGGGTCATGTGGATCGCTTAAACCCTCCTCAGACAATTGGCCCAGATAATGTTAAATCTGCTACAGGAGCTTGTCTTTAGCTTTAGCTGAGACCACGTCTGATAATAATACTTTCTTACTGCACTGTGGATATCAGAATAAAGTCTTATGACTGATTTGTAGAAGTCACTTGATCTACTGCGGTGGTCACTTGGGGTTTGATTGCAATCTTGGCCTGTAGTGTTGATAACACCACACAGCACAATAAGAATTAAAAAATCGCAAAATAACCAGGTAAAAGGAAGAATCTTATCCATTATGTGACTGTGATGTTGATGACTAACCCAAGTACCCCAAACAGAGAGCTCTGTTCTGTTTGTGCAGCCATATCCTCCTGCACAGCTGTAGCCTCGGCCTCTCTCAGCTGCGCTTGTTCGGGCGTATACTCAAATGAATAACTGACAAATATGTGGAATAAGAACGTAATTCAAAAACACAATCACAAACAGCAGTGATGGTATTTCTGTATAGTATAGTGGATGGGCAGATACTGAAATTTCATCATGTGGAGGGAAGAAAATCGGGGGAATTGAAACTCCAGGAGACCAGCACGGGAGAGGGGCGGGAAAATCAAAAGGGTTGGCAAGCATGGGATGCATATTTGATCATTTATCAGAGTCAGATCATTTGTATCGTTTGTAATAGATCATCAGTGTATTTCCTGGCCAGGAGAGGCGCAAGGAGAAAATAGAACCTGCAGATCGTGAGCTGGAGCACGCCCTGTCTGAACACCCCAATTGGTTAACATGGGTGGCGAAAGGAAGATACAGATCTTCATTCTAAGTCTTTTTGACAACATTTAGCAACGTGCCCGTCCCAGGCAGGAAAGGCGACGAGGCGACCCATTTTAGATCAAAACGGAAGGTAATGGCAAAGAAGGGGTTTGAAGGACAGATCCTGAAGGAGATGTTACATGGCATGAAACAAAGCCAATGGTAATTTGATTTGAAAACAATTTAGCCAAAAGCTAAATGAAACATTTCATTACCAGCATTATATTCAGTCCATCAAAGACAGGGAGAAGTAGGTGCTGATGAACAGAATATCTTCAAGTTGTAGGTACCAGTTACTGTATATTAGCCATAATTAGTGAGGAAAATAATGACATCAATTGTTTTGACACTTGTATGCAGGTGTAATTAAGGGAGGACATGATTGCCCAGTAAAGGACAAGGATACAACCACTTGATGCTGTTGAGGAAAAGAAGAACTGAGTTGTTGCCGTTCAGCTACACAAAAGGAACCTTTTTTTGACGGAGGATTCAAAATGTTCCACATCAGCGGCAGCCGTCTTGGCTGTTCACAGAATCGTATCCCACCCTGCCCCATATTAGATAAACAGTCGCGATTGGCCCGACCCAACGTTGGGTCGGATGGAAATCTGCACGAATGGGAGGGAGGCTCGGCGTATTCGCCGGAGCTCACAGATTTGTCTGGTTCCCAGGCTAAGAAGCGGGTGGAGGAGCGGATGTATAGAAAAGAGGCTTGGATAATGGGAGAGGAGAGGAAGGCAGAGGGGAGTAGTGAGGGGAGAGTGGAGGAGAGGAGAGGATTAGGTTGTGTGTCATTGTGGAGTGATCGCACACTGCCGCCATCCATCCACAGACCCAACAGGAGGGAGGCCCTTGCTGTCTGGTCGTCCACCTCACGGCTACCGGTAAAGAGACACAAGGACACGAAGAGAGAAAGAGAGAAGTCCCGCAAACAATGGGTTGTAGTTCCGGGTCTGCAATTAGTTCCTACAACTGGGTTTAGAACTGTCTGATGGGCCAGGAACTATGAGGGTGCTGCCACTCCAGGTATCAGCAGCAAGGTCAGGTAGACTACATCCAAAAGCGTGTGGAATATCTGGACAAAGTATGAGAACACCCACAACATTCCAGCCATATGTAACAGTTGGTCATGTTATTCAAAAGCCATGGGCGTCGCCATCTGCTGCTATAGCAGCCCCCACTCTTCTGGTTTCAGGACTCTCCACCAGATGTTGGAGCCTGGCTGCAGGGCTTTGCTCCCATTCAGCCACAAGAGCGTTAGTGAGGTCCTGCGCTGATGTTGGGCGATGAGGCCGTTATGGACCTGGTTTTGCACACAGGTATGGAAGATTTGAAATGCCTAAATGACAACAAATCAAACACAGAAATAAAATGCAGGCATTATATATATTTCCTTTTGTATGTTTGCATTTACCGTCATAAGCAAAACATAATGTTCAATGACAATTATTTAGCCTCGTCTTGAATAAACGTAATTGTTTTTTCACGGTGACATGAATTTTGCCACGCCACACACCACATTAAAATCAAATTAGGCAATTTATTCATTGATTTATTCTGTGATTTAGTGCTGCAGGAGGCTGTACAAACACACTAAGAGGGATCTTCTTGACTGAATTCTCAGCAAGTCTTGACAAGATAGTGTTAGCTAGTGCTAACTTACAATAAACAGCTGGTGTGATCAGGGGATAGGACAAGGACATTATTATTGCTACTAATGAAAGCAGAAAGTCTAGAAGGCTTTTTTTTTTAGCACATACCCGGGTACTGTACACAGTGTTCACACTAAGGGGGCTTTTGCATCAGGGACCTGGGCCCGGATCAGAGTACACTTGACCCCAAAGTCCAGTTTGTTCGATTAGCGTGAACATTGTGTACCATACCCGGACATGGCTCACTGATCTGCGCCCAGGTCCTCTTGAAAAGGTGGTCTCGAGTACTCAGGTACGGTTCACATCAGGCGTGAAAGCTACCGTACCAAAACACGGAAGTGGACTGCTATTTAGAATGCGACGCCGCAACCGTTCGACTGTACCGTTCGGGTCGCGCCGATCTCATCCCTTGAACTGCACGGCTGTGGCTGATAAAGTAGGAAGGACGGCCGGAGGGTCCTCTTGACACAATGAGGAGCACACAATAGCAATAGCAATAATAGTAGGCAGAGAGTGCTCATAGTACGCTTTTCTACACTGGAGCGTCAACATAACCAAATGTGCGTAGTCGATGACGCAAGTGTACTCTTCTTCTTGATGTGTTACGGCGGTTGCAAACAACGATATGGGGCATTACCGCCACCAACTGCTATGGAGTGTGGATCAAGTGCATTCAGTTATAGAACAATGTGAAAGCTGACCGGGGCGTGGAGGTATAGAGGGGGGGCAATCGTACTCAGGCACGGTACTCAATCAATCGTACCTAATGTGAATATGCCCGAATCAAACGAACTGGACTTTGGGGTCAAGTGTACTCTGATCCGGGTCGGGGTCCCTGATGTGAACCCCCCCCCCACCCCACCCCCGAAGTTATTCCAGTGTTATTGATTGGGACAAAATCCACAGTCAGTAAGGAAACACTATCCAGGGAAACAGAAAGAGGGAATTCTGCGCTACAATTCCATAAAGATACTCACTTAATATGGGTAACTTCTAACTGCTAAAGCATCATATTCACGGCCAGTATGGGCAGGGGGTATCCAACAATACCTTTACTTGGAAATTTGTGGGCTCCAAAGCTTAAGCTCTTAATATTTTGGTCAAATATTTTGTCGTTTTTTTGCTCCCACAGACACTGTGTGATCGCTGCGACTTCAATGCGACTTGCCCCAAGTGAAGGTTTCCCATGTTATTAAAAAAGCAGTATGAAGACATTAATGAGGAGAATGTTTGTGACAGTACTAGGGCTGAATGGTTATCTGTGTGTGTGTGTGTGTGTGTGTGTGTGTGAGAGAGAGAGAGAGAGAGAGAGAGAGAGAGAGAGAGAGAGAGTCTATATGTCTATGCTTGTAGCCATCCCTCAGAATCACATGGCGCCATCTACACTCACAAAAATGCACACGCACCTCGTCTTCCTCATTAACGGGCTTAAAGCGCCAGAGGCTGAAGTGGCAGAGCAAACAGGCAAAGTCGTTGCCACGACAATGCCGCTGACCCCTGGCACTGAGGTCACATGACAAGTTCACACATTTAACGAAAACAGTGTGTGTTGGTAGACACACAAAAATCTGACAACGAGTTGAAGTTCATCAAAAGTGGTTTGTATGAGAAATGTGAAAATTTGTATTTTTTTTTTTTTTTTTTTTATACATTGTAATGTCAGTGAGTGGGCTACATTACCTCTTTGTGTGTGTGTGTGTGTGTGTGTGTGAGAGAGAGAGAGAGAGAGTGCTGAAGTGGATGTAGATGAGTTTTCTCAGTGCTGTAGGGGAATGGGCTGCGGTTGGCTGGCCTGACTGCAGACTGCTCTGTGGAAAAGAATGACTTTTTAAATTACCCATACATCACTGTCACCGCAGCACCGACTAGGGCGACAGTGCTACAATCGCATACACACACACACACACACACACACACACACACACACCTTCTCCCTCTGCCCCTCCTCACTCTGCAAAACTCAATCTAATGTTTACAGACATGCAAACACATGGCTTTGCACTGCGAACCCGAACACACTTGTGTGTGTATGTGGAGAAAGGCAAAATATGGAGACACGGAGACTCTAATATTGACGCAACCTCCGTGAAAAAATGTGTAACTTATGAACTAAATACACATAAACACACATATATATATATCTGTAGTGTAACTGCAGAACCATCAGCAGCTGTCTTTCTCCCCGCTCCTCCCTTTGCCTTTCTGCTCCGCATTCTCTTCCTCCTCCTCCTCCTCCTCCTCATCTAACGAGCTGTGTCTTAATTGCAGGTAATTAAACTGCTCATGGCTTACAAAGCAGGAGAAGTGCTAGCACCATATGTGTCTGCAGTAAAACACTGAGACATTACACCGCTAAAGGCTAGCTCGGGGTTACAGATGGTCGGCACTCAGATGGATGTCGCTTCATTATCTCTCGGGTTCTTCCTCTCACTCAACTTGTAATTAGAATCTCGGGAGATGTGGAACGCACTCTGAACACCCACTCTGTGAGCACGCAAATACACACACCCACACCCAACTGCACACGCATGCTGTCCTGAGCAGGGTGTCTGAGCGATTGTTACAGTGGATATGCAGCAGGGGGCGACAGAGGGCCGGGGAAATGATGGAGGAGCAGATCAAAAATAAAGTAGAACTGTTAAAATGTGATGTAAGGCAATTTCTTTTTTTCCACAGTGAACTGTAGGTGAGTTTTAATGAATATGTTGAATTGTTAGGGGGGGGTCTTTAATGTGGGATTGTTGTGAGCTCCAGAGAGAGGGAGCAGCGACTGAAAAAGCCCTGTCACCGCAAGTGGAACTGAGGCAGAGGCGAGGGTGAACGGACTGATAGCTAAGTTATTGAGGGCCTTGAAGGTAGTAAAGAGGATTTTATTGTTGATTTGAAGTTTGAAAAACTGGAAAGATGTGGAAGTTTGTTAAGGAATGTGGTCAGGGAGGTGGTGAGCGTGGAGCAGGCGGCGACGGACAGGACCTTTGAGGAGAGGTGAAGCTGGGGGTCGTCACTGTGCAGGTACGTATATGTACACGTGCATTTACAGTAAGTTACTGGCAGAACACTGCTGTGTTTTCATTAACAATAAACTACTGTAAATTGTAATGCAATTTGTGCACAGTATATAGAACCATACTGTATTACTACTATATTAGCTACTGTTCATTGGTTTGGTTGGTTAGGTTTAGGCTCTTTTCTCTTTTTATGTAGTTCTTTTAGAATAAAGTCAACGCTGAAACCCAGCGTCAATTCATCTTAGCTCTCCTTCTCGGTTTAACTTTGTAGACTGACTTATTTAACTTAATACACATGAATTTGCTACCCATTTAATTCAAATATAGTAAAATACTTCCAAATTAAATAACCAAACACCACACAGGAATATGGCTAAAAACAGAATCTCTTATTATTTAGTAAATATAAGATAAAGTGAAATAAACAATTAGTGCAATGTACACTTTAAACCCAAATTCTTATGGACACCCACAATTCCCTCTTTCACACACAATTGGAACTCTTTTGCAAAATGATAACACAAAATACAGCCATACCAAATATCAGTGGCCCACACCCACACACATACAGCCCAAAACCACTTCACTACAGTGAACGCTGCAGGTCTGGTGCGTGGCTTGGGTACGTTGAGACCCGAAACAGACCGGCGGGTTCACTCAATGAGCACTGGAATAAAAAAAAAGGTACCTGGTAGCTTTGTGTTGTGTTTGAGGAACTCTGAGCCGCCTGGTAGCTCAGAGCGCTGTTCTGTCGGAAACCTTGATTAGCTCGGTTAGCTAACTTACTGCTGGCCTATTGTTCATTCCTATGAACGAGGGTACTGGCACCTTCTTTTGGTCCCGTTCAGGCACAGCTGTAGAGGACTTACAGTTGTTTATGGGTTCGAAGTGACGTCTGTCGGAGAGGCAGGACCTGAAGCAGGTGAGACATTTCTTCTTCATGTGAGGAGAACAGTGACAGAAACACTCTTGACCTATGACATCAATCATTATTAGTGCACAAAACCGTCTCTTACAGAGATGATACAGATGACCTCTACACCATCCAGGTTTAGAGGTAATGTGTGCCTTTGGTCTGTGCCTAAAATAAGAAACTGACTCATTAGACTTTGCCTGTAAACATATCCAGCATTAACCCCAGTCACTGGCCATTCCTCCCCATTGATTTCTACCAATACTCTGTGAGTCCTCTAAGGCTCCTCTCTGTTTGAGTCTCAGCCGGTCCCAGTAGACAGGACCTCACAACAAACCTGAATCCACGAACCGTTTCATGCATATGGATGGGATTGTCTCCTGTCGCATAAACGCCACCAGTGATCTCTTCTCATGGATTAAACATCAGCCTTGAACCCGGCTCGCCTCTGGGCCAAGGCGGGGGGAGAAACGGAACGCACCCTCTGTCAGGTCTTTGCGTGATGGACAGCTGCGGAAGAAGTGTATTATAACTACAGGGATACATTTCCATAGATTAATGAAGAACCCCCTCAGGTGGTTACATCTTAGACATGTACTGAGATGGGATGCAGTACGTCAAACTAGAGTTGAGCTGATATCAGCTTTTATTAAAAAAAAATGTGGTTGGCTCAGTGCTGTCTGATGTGGATATGCTGTCTTTTGATTGATCCCGTATTGTATCTCAGTATTGAAGCTTTTAATGTCAGTTTATTCTTCCAGTTTTATAAGACGCCATGATGACACGAGAACGCATGATGATGACCGTGATGATGATTCTCTTGTGATTGTGTTGAATAGTTGTTTTTTGTTTGTTTGTTTTTTTTGGTGAAATCCTATATTTTTCTTTTTGTCAATAAATCCCATAAAAAAAATTTAAAAAACACCAAATCCAGCAAAGAACTGAAACTACTAAACAAGTATGCATGTATACAAAACATGCTCACTGTTTAAATTAAAGTTCAATTATACACACACACAGTTCAAGCGATCATTTTTGTTAGAATGTGTTAGAATGAGTTGCTTTTTCCGATCTTCAGGAATCAGCTTCTATCCATCAGGTGTAAACATTAAAGAACTGTACAATATATTTCACCAAAATAAATATCTAATCTAGTTCAAAATGCTCTTTAGCGACGGGTTATGCAGAAACAGAGGATACACCCGTGTGCAAACATAATGTAACGTCTGTCATTGTTTCTCAAGTCTTTCTCAAGGAAATCATACAACACTTTTCATTAATACACGCGGACACACGTTACAATTAGGACGAATGATGAATGTTATCCTTGTCTGAGAGGTGAAAAGAGAGATCCAGGGAGCACTTAGTACTGATGGCCTGAATCGTAGCACTGGTTTATGGAGTGGGGTCGCCACCTGTTGGTCCTTTGAAATCATTGTTAGTCTGACTTCCTGTTGTTGTTGTTGTTGTTGCTGTTGTTGTTGTTGTTGTCGTTGTCGTGGTGGTGGTGGTGGATGATCTGGTTTTTGGTTTGGTATCCTTATATGGTTTTTCAGAAGTCCCAGGTGAGAGGTTTTGGGGCGCATTATGGGCTTTTGTAGTACAGGTGAATTGACTCTGCAGTCTCATGCGGTGGTGTGGTAACACGTAAGGTGAGAGGGGTGTCCTTATTTAACTGAACTGTGATTTTCATCCATCAGACGGCTTTCTGGTCCGTCAGGGCCAAAGATTTCAGCTGAGTGAATGAAGAAGTCTTGGTGGTAAATGGCCACTTCCTCCCTTATAACAAAGATATGACTCACCACCGTCACAGTCACTTTAAAAAAAAAAAAAAAAGGCAAACTAATTAAATGTGGCATGTAGCCTCTTAGGGCTCCACTTGATCAAGGATGTCCGAAACCTGACTTGATGTTGGGGGACAAGCTTAAATCGGATGGGTAAGGTTTTATGTGGTTAGAGCGCTTGTATTGTTCCATCAGTCCCCATTTTGACTGGCAGGGTATTTCTTTATGCTACCATATCAACTATTGTATTCACCAAATCTCTTTGTTATACCTAACTGAGGTTATTAGCCTGTTACGGAGAAATGATTACTCCATCCTTACTGCAAAGTACACACGAACATGTTGACAATGTATTATACATAAGTTTTATTTAGTCACTGCAGTAAACAGGTAAAGTAGAAAAGTGAGTCTCCCATAATAGTGATGCCATGGATTAGCACCGCCATATTCAAGAAGTTACTCAAAATGCATTGTTGTTTTTTACTTTGCTTTTAGTATAAAACTTCATAAGTGGATCCTGCAATTTAAGAGGATGAAGACAACGGGTGTCTGCAGAATTACAGACATTTCCAATTGATGGCAAAAGGGACCTTCAGACAGGCGTTGGTGAACAGTTAAGTGTGCTGTGTACTCTTTAAAAGGGCCAATTTTACCATTACATCACAGGGAGTATTACTCAGCTCAGTTATGTAATATCCAGAGTCTTAGTCTTAGCGATCATATTGATTCCAATGCTCAAAGCAGTTTGCTTAAAAGGTCCCATACAGTAGAAAGTGAGATGTCCATGTCTTGTTTGATTCTAAAGCAGCTCTAGGTGCTGTGTAAATACTGTGAAAGGATCAGAACGCTCAGTCCATGGATGAAACGCACAGCGTCTGAATACGGGCTTTCAGACGCTGTGCCTTTAAACAAGCCGTCGGGACTTCCTGTAAGGTTGTGATGTCACAACTATACAGTCACCGCCCCCAGCAGGTCATCGGCTCCAGGCACAGCACCACCCACCAAGTACAGGGACGCTCATCCACCCGCTCAGTCAGTCTGAGTTATTGGAGCGCTCTGCTCAGGAACTACTCTTCAGGTTTTTTGGAGGTGATTCAGTTTGTCTAAAACGGCTTGTTTCAGACAGAGGGGGGGGGGGGGGGGCTGAGGGGCAGCAGAAAGCGCCAGGACAAGATACATAAGGACTTTTTTGAACCATGAATCATGCAAAGCTGCTCTAGTGGAGTCCCAGAATAAAAATATGAGCAGAATACGGGACCTTTAAATACAGAGAGTAAACAGATCATATGAGAAAAGGCCAAGGAAGCAGATAAACTGTGGATTACTGATTCGGCACTCAGAAACTTTCAACCTGCACATACACAGAAGTTTAGTGTACAGTCTAGGTGTAAATCCTCGGTAGGGCTGCTGCTCTGCCTCACTGTCCTCTGCCTCATTGGCAACTCGCCTTGTGCTGCTGCCCCACTGCGGGACACTACAGGACACCGGCAAGCCGCTGCTCATCTCCTTCGAACAGTTCCCAGCTGGGGCTGTGACGAGACGTGGACACCCCTAACCCTGGATAAAATGGCCCAGGACAGGGTGAAGGCAGAATACGTCACACTGCCGTTCCACCAGCCCCACACACACACACACTTCACCCTGCTCACAAGTTTTCTGTAAAAAAAATCTCCAACTATAAAATAAATATTAAAATAAAATATCGAGGTAGGCAGGTGTACAGTAATGATAAAATTAATAAACTGTAATGTAGACAGGTTATAGACAGGACTAATATATATTCTGTGATAGTTAAACAGCTTGTAAACAGGTAGTAAAATATATATGAATATATACACATACTGTGATTTATGCAAGTATAAACAGTAATGATAGACAGAGATGTAAACAGGTGGTAACCAGTATGTAATAGCAGTATAATTAATGAGCCAATCAAAGCCAATTAAACATTTTCAAAATATTACCCACAAAAGTAAGGGCAATTCAGTATTGAAGGGTCCAGGGCCTTAACAACTGCAGTTTCAGTGATTTTGTGGAAAAAAAAAAAAAAAAAAGCGGAATGAATGAGTGAGCTAATTTTCAGCACATTTTTTTTTTTTTTTAAAAGGTGGTTTAGCAGGGTGTCAAAACAGCAGGTGGATGAATTAAGATGCGTCACTACTTAGAGTTTTAGGATTAGCAGCAGTGGTCTAGGTCCATTGTTTGTCATGGAGGAATTTATGGCCACTTTTCACAAAAAGAAAAAAAAAAAAAAAAGGATTCTCACTTATGGAGAGACAGGAAAATCGGGGGCAAATGGTAAATGGACTTCACTTACAGTATGTAATGTTGTGCCTTCATCCTATCAAGGGGTGGAGACAAACCCCGTGCAGTTTGCCGACCAGATTCTGTTCTCTCTCTTTCAGATAGCCCATGAAGAAAATGAGAATTTAGATTGAAAAAAAAAAAAACATCCCTGCAACATTCTAGCAAATCATTTTTGTGTATCATGAACTCTGATTCATACTCCAATTAATAACTGAGACAGACGGGAGAAAATGTGGGTAATTGGGAAGGAGAGCTGCTGAACGATCAATGAAGTGCCGGTTGATGGTATTTAGTGTAAAGTACTTTGGCTGACTGGTCATGTTGGGCAGCTACCAAGTTTGAACGTGTGACAGGCACACACACACATGCACATTTATAGGCTATATCAGGACTTGTGAAAAAAATGTGACAAATCAGGAAAGGTCCCATGGTCCTACAGAGCTGGGAATCAAAGTGTTTCCCATCCATGTTTCTAGGAATACTTCCATCTGTTGAGATTTTGTCTAAAGCTATGTTTTGGTCGGACCTGATTTTAATGCTACTTGTGAGGACATTTTCAGGTTTATGAGACTAATGAGGCCCATAGCAACACACACTGATATTTCATGTTTAAGTGAATTGTGAAGCCCATAGATACACTACATTTTGAAGTTTGTGACTTATAAAGACCTGGTAATACACAAAATAGGGCCTGTATTTGTAAATTTAAGTCATTAATTGAGGAATTGGTTCTCGAGATTAGTAGGCTGGTGACCTAAGTCAGTGATAATTGGGGGTGTTTTTATTTGACTGTGATTACATGGATTATGTGTATTGCAGTATTGCTAAAACTAGCATAAAATGTTGGAGTGTGTTGAAAAAAAAATTACATATGGAGGGCCGGTCATGTGACACCGAAACACGTGACTGAAAGTGTGTTAAATTCCAGAACTGACCACTAGTTGGCATAACGGCAGATGCAAAAACCATAAACACACCTACACACTTAATTTCATAAAATTATGATATTTTAGGAGATTTTTGGTTTAGGGGGATACTGGGGGGGGGGGTCTAGAACACTATAGTGCGCTCGGAAAAATTATGCCAAAAATGTCCTCATTTCTCAGAGAGTCCTGATAGTGAAAGGGTGTTATCATAAAATTGTCCTCATTTGTCATGAAAACAAGTACACACACCACACGGCAGGAGACGAGGTTGGCAAGGCAACCAATCCGGAACCAGATAACCAGGCAGCGAGGCAGACGAACCAGGAGGGAGCAGGCAGAACTCGTGGTCAGGGACAGAAGGCTGAGGTGATTACTGGGATTACAACGAGACGACGTTAATCAGAGATCAGGTAGGTTTGGCCACAGAAGATCCGTCCGGGAACGAGCGTTGGAGAGTCTTGCATCAAGAGAGCGAAGAACAGTCTGGCAATGAGTGAGGCTTATATATGCTGGCTCGATTGGCTGGAGCAGGTGAGTCAAACAGGTGAAAGGAGTTGGTTTGATGAGGTGGGCGTGGCCGACAGGTGGAGTGGAGGGTGAGAAAGAAATGGCAATGACTGTGACAAGTTCAATGGGTTGAAAACGATTCTCTTATCTCCTTTTTACACAAATACACACAGTCTCCCTATCATATCACTGCATTATACCAATAAAGGTATAAAACGTATGTTTATGGGTAGAAAAGGGCAGATCAATATCCCAAACAAACATTAATCTGGGGTGTATCCGCCAACGTTGCGCAATCGAGTCTCATATTTTCCTGAGGGTGATGCCGGTCAAACTATTGCAGTTAGAGGAGAGGAGCAATAAGGTCTTCTTTTAGGACATTGAGGGCTGCAGCGGTCAGATATAAAGGATTCAATTGCACATAAAGACGACACAGCAGAGAAGGAAAGTGGAAACCAGTGAATTTTCAGTTACAACAAAGTCTAAATCCTCTGTCATGCTGCTGCTCTGCCTTGCAGTCTTTGGCGCCATTGCCAGCTCTCCCTGTGCTGCTGCCCCACCGCGGGACTCCGTTCCTGAGCCGCAGTCAGCTTTCGCAAGGTCCACCGGAAGCAAGCTGCTGCTCATCTCCTTCGACGGCTTCCGCTGGGACTATGACCGAGACGTTGACACCCCTAACCTGGATAAGATGGCCCGGGATGGGGTGAAGGCAGCCTATGTTACTCCAGCCTTCCTCACCATTACCAGCCCCTCTCACTTCACAATGCTGACAGGTAAAAACAACAGTTTAGCGCTCGGCCCGTCTGGAATAAGAAGGCTATGCGATTTAACACACATCACAAACAGCAGCGAGACTATTTCTAATGAATACAGTGGATGGGCAGATTTTGAAATTTCATCAAGCAGAGGCGAAAAAACTGAGAGAATTGAAAATCAAAGGGGTTGGCAAGCATGGGATGCGTATTTTATCATTTATCAGAATCGAATATCATACATCATATAAGTCATTTATGTGGTTTGTATGTGATTATTAGCGTGTTTCCTTGCTAGATCGCTGCAGACCACGAGCTGGTCTCGCCACACCTCTTCCTAAATGCACACCATGTGAATGAGCAGAACATCCGATTGTTTCAGTTTTTCCCAATGAAGATGTCCTAACATGGACACTTACTCATTTGCAGAGGGAGAAATTACCGCGGTGCTGTGTGTTAGAGTCCACCACTTCAGGAAGCAACCCCCTTCAATTCATCACTTGCATCTACAAGGGGGTTTTTGGGAGGCCGTGACAAGCATGATCACCTTTTGACCACAGCAGCAGGGTCCATTGCGTCTTTGCCTACCAAAACCTCAAAATGATATGAGTTGGGTTGGGTTTTTCATAATCCTTCCTGACTCTTTGGTGGTTGCCACAGTGGCAATGTTTAAGATTACGGCCTGCAACGTACAGCATCATAGCGGTTAGGCCGAGAATCATCAATCTGAGGGTCAGGCAGTAGGTCAGACAGGCAGAGTCAGGCAGGCAAAACAAACGCAAACGCCGGAAAGCTAGGGTGGATGCAAACTAGACAATCTGGCGGGGTAATAAGTGGAAATGATGATGAGGGGGAAATGGGAAACAGGTGAGCTGGTGGGCGGGGAAGTTCAGTTGTGGCGACAGCGGCGAATGGACCGAGGGGACGCTGGCATCTCTATCGGAACTTGTGAGTAGGCAAACTACATATTTATTACTAAATGACTACGGGTTAACATTTGCGTTTGTACTTTGGAACAAACAGATGTCCAGGGAGAACAGTATCATCCATCAACATACTTTAGGCCTACTTATGGGGTACAACATTGTACTTACAGGGGACTTCAGAAGCCCGATGTGGTTCAGGTTTATGTGGGCTGACACTGTTGTTAAGGAGTACAGTAAGTAGAAAAGCTTTCAAGGCAGTTATAGAAGGTAGTCAAGCACATCTCTTCCATCGGTAATTTAAAACAATTTCAACCTGCATCTAAAACTGAGCAGACCTCATGCCAAGACAATCTACATAACGTCCTGTCAAAGTCCTCTTTGACACCATCAGCAACATTGTCCTTCCTGCACCTCCTGTGGCTAAAGATTAGAGATGTCGGGGCGTCATCCTTTCTTCTATTCCACTTTCCACTGATCCAACTAGTAAGAACTCATTGATCTTGTGGGCAGTATGAAACCTTCCTCAAGCCCTGTAGATATTTTACCAACTTCCATGCTTAAAAAATGTACTTGGGTCCACGCCTGGTCTCTGTTATAAATAGCTCCCTGCAATCTGGTTGTGTCCCAGCATATTTCAGCCTGTAAGCGCAGATAAGACTGAGGTCCTTATCATTGCTTCAGATAGCATAGCTTCCAAGGTTGCTCAGAGTACTGGGTCCCTGTCTTCAGCTGTACAATCTAATCTTCTAATCTGATCTAAACCTCTATAGATCAGGCTATGTACTTTGATCGACATATCAAATCGTACATGTTTCTTCCGTCTAAGAAACATCGCCAAACTCAGGTCTGTTGTATCACAAACCTGAGCCAGAGTTGATCACTCATGCTTTTATATCACCCCGGCTAGACTACTGCAATTCCCTTTTCACCTGCCTCAGCAAGTCGTCTCTGGACTGTCTCCAATTGGACGACTTGATCTTATCTTTTTTATATTGGCTTCCCATCAAGTTGAGGATTCAAGATTCTTGTTGTTCCTGCATGGTCAGTGTACCTGTGTACACCTCTGACCTGCTCCTTCGTTACACCACCTGTAGGTCACTTAGGTCTTCTGACGAGGGCTTGCTGGTTGTCCCTCGCACTGGACTGAAAACAAAAAGGTGATCGTGCCTCTGAAGTGGTGGCTCCGACACTGTGGAACACCCTCCCTATAGACATACGAGATGTGGTCTTGACGCCTTTTAAAAAGCAGCTAAAGACTCATTTATTCAGACTGGCGTTTGTCTAACTTCGTGCTTTCTAGTGTTTGTAATTTTGTGTGTTTTATTGTAGCACTTTGTGACCTTTCTCTGTGAAATGTGGTATACGTTACATACATATTTACTGTTAGTCAAAGGTGAAAAGGTTGACTTTACATCTTGTTTCCTTGTACCTAAATGTATATATCAGTACGACCATAAGTGTTTTTTCCTTCAGGCAGAAGTTTAGTAACTTAACTTAGCTGCAAGGTGCGTGGAGATGTAAAGCAGTTTTGAGGTAGTTGAAGTTCCAGCAACACTTGTCATCTCTTGATTCCCTTCCACACATCCTCTAGCTCCAGTTTTCTCTTTATTCTGTACCTCCCTTGCCATTTTAAAGGGACCTATTATGCGTTTACTTATTATAAGTTCATCAACCGCTCTGCTGGATCAAAAAGCAAACTTAAGGCAAGAATCAAGATGCGCACATTGTGCTAGTAGCTCGCAGCTATTTTAACTGAGCAACGCTTCAATCTCACGGAGATCTTCGTCCAAATCAAACATTGTCAAATCCCCATCACAAAGCAGAACAAGCAATATATAGAGACACGCTCATAAATTACTGCAAACTACCACCATGATGCTTTGAAGGTGGCGGGACACACGCAAGGTCTCAGTTGTGCATTTTGTTGTGCAGTGTACCTGGATTGTACAAGAGATTAGAAAATGACCACATTGACTGAAAACAGAAGAGCCTAATCTATCAATATATATCTTTCTTTCTTATTCATGCAACTTCACTTAATAATGTAAGTAATGGCAGTCTATATAGTGCCCGTGTCCCATGGGGTCAGACTGTCAAAAGGTCACGTTTAAACACGCACTAGTTTCTGTACTTGTCTTTTTTTCTTTCATCAGGACGTCACATCGAGAATCACGGAGTAATCCATAACATTTGGTTCAACACTACGACTCAGGAGAAGAAGCAGTACTACATGACTCAGTTTGTTGATTCCTACTGGGACAATGGCAGCTTACCCATCTGGATAACAGCACAGAGACAGGTTCTTTAGATCTACCTATCTTTTTTTCTACTTGCCTACCTCAAAGATGTCCTGTCTTGCAATAGTATCCAGTTCTATGTGGGATTGCAATATTTGAGTTTGTAATAATTGTTTTATATTCTTCCAGGGTCTAAAAGCAGGATCTCTGCATTTCCCTGCCACAGCAGCCACCTACAAAGGAGAGACTGTGAGGGTTAGGCAAGTGGAACCTCGTTTCTATGACCATTCGAATGAGACAGATTGGAGGCTGAACATCGACAAGGTGATTGGAGAGTGGTTCCATCAACAGGACCTGGACTTTGTGTCTTTGTACTTCGGAGAACCAGATTTGGCAGGGCACAAATATGGGCCAGTTTCTCCAGAATGCAGAGAGATGGTCCGGCAAGTGGACCGTACTGTGGGCTACATTCGAGACAAGATCCAACACCATGGCCTTACGGACCAGCTCAACATTATCATCACTGCCGACCATGGTATGAGTACAATTCTACAGGGTGGACAAGTTGAGAAGATCATCCTCTCTAAGATCCCTGGCTTCAGCTTCAGCGATATCCAGTTCCAACTGTTGGATTATGGTCCCGTTGGGATGCTGCTTCCTAAAGAGGGGATGCTGGAGAAGGTTTATCAGGCTCTGAAAGGAAGCCACCCTCACCTTCATGTGTATAAAAAGGAGGAGATGCCAGCTAGACTACATTACAGTAACCATCCTCGACTGCTGCCCCTCATCCTCATCGCTGACCCTGGATACATTGTCAATGGGGTGAGGGACGGCACAGTTGTGCATGTTGCCCATATTCAGTGGGGTGAGAGTTCAGAGAGTGCATTTGAGTTCTGAGGAACGTTCGTTTCTTCTAATTTATGCATTTGTGCGCTACTGGGTGCCCTGCGGCTGCTGTCCTCCAATAGACGCGATGGCGTCGCAAATGTGCAAGATGCAGTCACAAACCTGCACAAAGGTGTGTAGTTGAGATCGAAATGAAGGTCGAGCAAGGGCCCCGGAAGTAGAGGGGTAAGAAGTCGGAAAGTGGCGATTTGTAATAATGTAGTAATGGCCACCGAGGGTTGAAAATGTCAACATGTTGATGGGCGTCGCGGCTGCTGTGATCCCATCAGAAGTTGGTCTCCGGTTAAATTACTTTTGACCAGCTCCCAAATTATAATTAAATTATTCAATTACAAATGAATGATATTTAAAAATCAATATTATTAAATGAATTTCCATCTTTCATAGAGGCTCCTGGTTAGCAAAGCCAGGCAGTGAGTGACCCACATTCAGCCTAGGTTATGGGAGTTGAATATGTCGGATTTGTTTTGTTACTCACTGGGTGGTTCAACTTCTAGTTTACACGCACTTGCGCACAGTCCCAGCTTGTTCAAAGGCCACCTTCGCACTAGTCTGGCTCACCAGATGTAGGCTGCAGGCGACTACTTCAGGCTTTCACCTCCAGGACACAGAGGATCTAGTTATATTTGTCTTCTTTTAACAGTAAAAGTTGTAAAAATCAAATAGTCTACATACGTCGTTTACTATTTTATGTGCTGTTTTCATTAGTGGGGGATTTAAACCATTTTAATGCCGGGGCCCGCCTCCCCACGTGCAAATGTTCCACCAAAACAGACACTATTTTGCAACGGCATCGTCGCTGCATCCTGGGCTCAGCACCGCCCAAGACGATTGTGATTGGTTGAAAGAAATACAAACAAGCCCGAGCGTTTTTCCCCCCCTATCAGACCAGACTACCTTCACACAAACGTAAAGGACAGACATGCCTTTCATGCGGATGCCTTGATTGTACCACTGCATTTCATTTAATAAGGCACCACATGATCAGGTGGGTGTCACTATTCCTCTAAGACACATGCTACTTAATTGAAATGTCCCGTTTTGAACCTGGATATTTGTTGCTTGTCACCCCCCCCCCCCCCCCCCCCCCCCCCGCCCCCTGACCTCATATATCCTATCTTTACTGTATTCTATCAAATAAAAGGCAACAAATGATGACATGATTCATATGAAACGTCTGATTTCTGTGTCCATGTAGTTGCTACCTATGAACAACAACAAAGGAGATCACGGCTTTGATAACGAAGTCATGGACATGAAAGCCCTCTTCAGGGCGGTGGGGCCTGACTTCCAGAAAAACATGGTGGTAGATCCCTTTGACATGGTTGATGTGTACCCACTGATGTGCCATCTACTGGGGATAAACCCGGAGATCAACGATGGACACCTAGAAAATACCAAACACATGCTGGTGTCCAACGCAGGAGGAGACAACGAAAGTAAGTGTATAAATGTATATGCACTTGTCCCATTCACTCAGTGCTAGACTATTACCAATACACAGAGTACTGTCTCTGACTGCCACTTACTAGCTTTTAACTGCATCTCATGGTGCAGAAAAGTTAAGAAAAGTTGGGATTTCGATCCAGGACAGAGACAAAGTAGTGGAGGAATTAACTGAAAATATGTGGTATTTATTTCACTATTTACAATATCTATGAAGACAAAAAAATAAAAAAAGTTCTCTAAACCATGACACTCACATCTGATGACAAATACTAATATAGTGAGATGCTGTTGAAAGCTCCAGAAAAAAAAGTTAGTAGCTGGAGCTAACCGTGACTTTAATTGTGATGATTTGAGGTGAAAATACCACTCCCGTTACCATAATAATATATGATACACAACTCAACTTTCTCCATGTATTTCCAGTGGCAGCGGTGTTTAGCGGTGGTGAAGATACTTTGACCAAGTCCCAATAAAAACCCAACATTCGAAGCTTCACAAGGGTTACATTTATGGCAGGACTTATTGCATTATCTAACTGCTGTAAAGCCATACCTCATCAGTATTTACTGTCCCTGTCTGTTTTTGGTTGGTCATTTGCTTTTCTTGGCTGATTTGGCGCCTCGTCTGTTTGTATGCGTGTTTTCTGTCTGTCTGCAGTTCCGGAGAAGAGTAATGGAACGCAGGGGGTGCTGATTGGCTTTTCAGCAGCGATTGGGTTTCTTGTACTTGTGTTCACCATTACCACGTCCTACAACATGTGGAAAAGGAGCAGGGCATGATTATGTTTGACGTTTATATCAAAATTCTGAGGGGGGGGGGGGGGGGGGTAAGAAGAAAAAGGGAGTGGAAGAAAATGTTGTGACGCACGAACATTTACTTGGTGTACATACATGTTTTTAGCTGGCCGCTGTCTAGTAGCCTCCATCACACGTCAGCTCGAAGTGGTACTAAACTGTTTTCTGCAAATAAAAATAGTTACGGGGATTTTTGGTGGATTCCTTCACTTCTGCACTCTTCCTGTATCCTTGTGTGATTGCATATGACAAATAAAATTGATTGACTGTGTTGATTAGTTTATGCCAAGTTGCATCTCCCGCCCTCCTGTGAGCTCAAATTAAGTCCATTTTATTTATATAGAACCCAATATCACAAAGCACAGATTTGCCTAAAAAACAAAAACGTAAAAAACAAAACCAAAACCAAAAAAACCTTTAGCAGGGAATAAAATGGAAGACACTTCAGGAAGAGCAACAAAGGAAGGATCTCTCTTCCAGGCAGGACAGAAAAGTGCAATCGATGTCGTTCATAGTGTTAATACTGCCTGCTGCACACAGACGCACGCGTACCGTACACACAGCCTGTCTATCTGTGTAATAAGTCCAGCAGCTATAAAAGTATAATTCTGTTACAGTGAGTACAAAAGTTAAGAGAGCCAGCCATATCAAAGTCTTCCCTAATCTAATCTAAAGACAACTATTAAGCAAGAGGTTGATATCAGAGGTGGTTTGTGCTGTCACTAAGTGCAAACAGGCAGTCAGGCCTGTCGCAGTTATCGCACGATCACCTGAGCGCGATTATTTGAGCTGACCGCAATCATTTTTGCATAATCCTTAGATTCCACAATCAGTGGAGGTTTTGCAGTTGAATATTTTTGTCATTATTTACATGTTGATATTTAGTCATATTTGCTTCTGTTCTTAAGATAGTTTGTTTAATCCAGCTCTACTCTGAGCAGCTGCAGGTGCAGAGTGGAGCTGCACAGTTTTCTGCCCGTGTTGTGGACATCTGGAATATACAGGGATGAACGGAAGCCTTTTCTTTTTGAATGCAGCAAAGTGTTTATTTTTGTATGAGGGAAAGTAGATTAATAAACCCTTTTACTTTCATCTAAGAGGAGTCTGTGTGAGCCGTGTGGATACAGCGTTAAGAAACACTCCCAAGCACTTCCAATGTCAGGAAAACAAAGAGCTTGGCTGTCTAGACCTTACTGCTGTTGGGCAGGTTCTTTTTGTTTCTGAAGCAAGATGATGACAGAGAGGCGTCAATAAGGGGTCTCTTGATTAATAGCGGAGATTCTCCCCTACAGGTGCAGCAGTGTGTTTGACAGCGCTGGGGAAAAGTTCTGCTGGAGATCACGTACAGACCGTCCTCTGCTGCTTCATTTGAGGGTGTTTAAACCCAGTTTAGAATTGTTGTGCAATGTAATCAGACCAAACAGCTGATCTGTCATGTGATACTGGCTATTTGTTGTTTAAACTCTTTACAGACAAATGGAAAATAAAACACCTCGAGCGAGTGTAAAACCTTTTTAGCAATATTGTGGAGGTTTTGTCGAATGTTGACACTTCCATGCGGCTTTTCTAATCAAATAATTTGCATAGAAATGCTTGGATGGAAACATATCTTTGTGTTTCCCCCTTGCATATGAACCTTTTTAAAATACAATCAAACTTCCTTCTACATTAATTAAATTCTCTTACATTTGTCTTAGAAAAAAGCTATTTAGAGCCAGAGGTGAAACATTAACCAGGTTTCCATTCAAATGTAGCCCAAATGGATTGATGAAATGATGGCATTTATGTTTGTTTCATGTATTCGTGTTTTTGGGCATACTTTGTCACTTTGTCAACTTTACGTAAAAAAAAAAACATTTCCGCTGAGGTCTTTTTTTAAGCGCAAATCGAAAATTGGCATAAGAACAGGTTAACTGACACTCCTTTGCCAACGACCACATCATTTCAATGAGCAGCCATTGAAATGAACAGCATGGATTTAGGCCTAGTTGCTAAGCCAAACACAACAGCAATTAAGTGCTGCAATTAATTGTCAACTAAAACTGTAGTATTTTTTCAAATGTTTTTGTGAACTTTGGTCTTGAGTTACTTGGTTCCTCATTATGTGAGCAACCTCAGGAAGCAGTTGCCTTTGGATGTGAAACAGAAACGGGCGACACATTTTCTACACTCTCAGGCTTTTGGCGTAAGAAAAATACAAAGCATGAGAAATACAATATATTTGTATAGCATATAACAATGCATCATATTATATAAACTAATCACGTGTTTTGTAAAATCCTACTCCTAGTAATTAAATATTAATAATAAGATATTAAAGCTACAGTAGGCAATATTATTATAATATTTTAATATACCAGGTCTGAATCAAACAACCAATCAGGGTTAGCTAGCATGTAACTGGCCAATCACCTCGACTCTGTACAAACAAAGGCTCCACCTTCTGGATTGGAGTGTGAATCAGAACACAGAACCCCCCCCCTCCCGATTACCCCGATTGGTTGTTTGACTCAGACCTGATCCAGTTTTAGACTAAATACAAAGGGGGCAGGTGCTCACAGACATATTTTATTTTTTAAAAGGAGCCCTTCAATTAAATATTGTTAGTGACATGTAATGGTCAAAATTCATTACTTCTACCAAAATTATAATTCAATAATATTGCCTGTTGTAGCACATTTTAAAACTTGAGGTTTATCCATTACAAGACAGACATAAAATCAGTACAGAAATAAAATGGGGTTCAAATTGTGAAGAGAAGTAAAGGGAGGAAAATAATAACATAATAGTCTGCATAGTACAAAGTAACTCCAGGTGACAGATAAATGTAGTGGAGTAAAAAGCACATCCCCCCCCCCCTGAAATATAGTGTAGTAGTACTTAAGTGCAGTACTTGAAAAAAAGTAATAAATTACTTTGAAACAACGGGTATTGCTACTTTGACTTAAGAGCAAAAGAGCTGAGCGCTTCTTCGACCACCTCGTCACAGGACACACTCTCACACGCCAGATAAACACCGCCCTCTTGCGGCTCCACCTGTGTAGCACCGTCTAGGAACGACAACAACAACAGCAGCAGCAGCGCGGTGGGAAGAGGAGATACGATTCTTGAACTGGTACAAGCAAAACAGGCGGCAAAACGGAACTGCTGGAATAACAAACCATATAATGACACCGGTTGAATGTTGTTTTGTTTGTTTTTTTAACGTTTCCGCTCAGCACTGTGTTTTCTACAACCACCGCCAGGAAATCTCCGCTGGGTTTTACAGCCGAGAAGGCGTCTTAAAGACGAACAGCCGGGAAGGATAACCGTTACCGTGCACCGCAGCGAGACCGAATATAACTCCCGAATAACTGAAGGTGTCGCGGTGAGCTGAAACGGAAGCATTGCTGTCTTCGTGTAGCATTCTGGCGCAGTCTGTTTTGATATCGCGGGTGCGAACAAAATGGAGGGTATCGTTAATACGCTGCTGTTAAGTTGCCTGTGTGGCTAGCTTAAGACCGTGTGTGCGCGCCGTAGTTTCCCAGGTTGAATTCACTATTTTCAGGATAGTTTTGCTTGACAGAGAGAGATAAAGCATTTTTTTTTAGGACGGCCAGAGAGGAGAGTAATGCCAGGAATAAAGTAAACTCACATATCCGGTTTTTTCTCTTAACTGAGTAACGGCTTTACTTCCAAATAAAAGGCGTGAAGTTTCTCCCAGACCGCTTGTTAACGACATTAATGATGTGCGCGATGAAAACAGCATGTTCCGGGTGTGTGGAGCGCCTTACGCCCAGCCACTAAAACAAGTCCAGTATTATTAAAAGGAGGACCGCAAAATGAGCGACTCGGGGGATGCAGCAACTGTTCCCGGCCCCTCCGGCCTCAGCGGCGCGGCCGGGCTGGGCTTCGCCGCGGGCAGAGGGCTCCCGGGCCGGGTCAGGAGCCTGTCTTCCGCCACTCCACCCGGAAGACTGACGTCCCTCAGAACCAGGGACCTGACACTGGGGGGAGCCCTCAAAAAACCAAAGGTAGTGAACGACACGACAGATGTTTTATTGAGACGTGCATAAATTAAATGTGAAAGTCTTTGGCGATTAGAGCCCATCGTGACGCCATCATATCCTTGGGGGGGGGGGGGGGGGGGCCTTAGTGTAGGGGTCAGGGTCAACTTCAGGGTCTCAGTAAGGAAGTCACTCTGGTTTGATGGCCTCTTTAATGCAGTTTTGCTGATAGGAGGGCCACAATTTAGAAAGTCAACATCACTAACATGCAAAATAAGGGTCATAGTCCTATAACATTGAATCTGGCAGCTAGAAAATCATGCATAGCATATTAAATACGCCATCTATTTGCAGCATCTCTGTTTTGAATCTGAACCCAGAAATACTTGGCGTTAACAATGTTTTATGTTTCTCTCTCTGTTCCCCAATAGAAAACCTTTGAGCCAAATGTCCACGCCGTGAGGAAAAGCAAAGACGAGTGAGGGGCCGTCTCCTGTTTGATAATGAATGAAGGCTTTAAAGCATTTTGAATATTGTGCGCTGTCTGCGCGCGTTTCACAATTAGAAAACATCAGGTCCGATTCTCTCCCCCAGGTTGAAGGAAGACATCCACGTGGCTCCGAAAAGGGAGAGAAGGGAGAGGGATGAGAGGAGGAGGGAGAGCAGAGGGAGGAGGAGAGAGAGGCCTCAGACCATCCAGTCTCACTCCATCTTTGAGCAGGGTCCGGCCGACTCCGTGCGCAAAACAGGTGCGCAACCTCTCTTTTCCTTAATGTCCTCTCACTCTCAGTTGCAGATGTGTTACAGGTGCGCTTCTTTCCCTGCCCCACCCACCCACCCACCCATCTCTCTGTCCAGGCTGGCGTGGTGCTACAGACCTGCACGACTCTTCCACCTCTTCTGTGTGTAAACTGGTGAAGAAAGAGATGAAAGATTCAGAGGACGACGAAGATGAGATACTCAGTAAAATACAGAGGGATGATGTGAGTACTTCCTGTGAGCCACTGGCTGTGAAGGCGTCCCTTTTCTAATGTGCCTCCAGTGTAAGCGATGGGGGACAAAATCCACAGTCCTGTGTCTCTTACACAGCCAGTGTGAACAAGAGGAGCAATAACGGCAATCAAAAACTGTCAATGTTCATATGGCCATCTGACTTGAAAAATTGTGAACCCACACTTTAAAGCTGCATTCATTTCTTTGGCCACATGGGGGCAGCGCAACAAGCTGCCTCACATGTATAGGATGCTGCGCCTAACCTGCACCTGTGCAACAAAGCCCTCTGATTTACCGCAACACCAAAATGTCTCTTTTTAGACCTGGAGGACAGAATATAAGTGGACAATTGGTTCTTTTTATGGATTTCAATGTGGCTGTTTTCGGTCTCATCTGCAAGCAGAAAGCTGCCGTGTCTCACCTCAGTATTTTGCAGCATTACTTTGTAATGACTGACCTGACCGAGTGAGTCAGTGAGGTTTAATCGTCCACAATAATAATAATAATAATAATAACGCATCTCATTATTGTTCATAACTAATATTGTGTGTTGCATCTACAGTTCATAGATGATCCCGGTCTGAGGAATGATGACAAGCTGAAACCCATCCGGCTGCCTCTGAGTCAGTCCAGCAGCTTCACAAAGAGTCAAACACAGACGACCACCACAACAGGTGAGAAAATCACCTCTGACTACTGCTACGACGAGAGCAGGACGGTAAAATGAGGTAACGGTTGCCAAAATATTGTAACTTTTCGCCGCCCTCCACAACGGAATTTACAACCGGATGTTACGTTGCACCGAACACCGACGTGGACAGCGAGAAGCTAAAAACGCCTCTTTTTCAGGCAAACATAAACAAGGAATACACCAAGTGGAGTTCTGCTATTCTGCTATAGTTCTTTTATTCCATTCTTTGCAAAACGTCATCACCATAACAGCATACGTTCTTTCCGTCGGCCTGAATCCATGTGAATGCAGCGTAACAGTGTCACATTACTTGTCTGTTGACAAAACGCTCATTCAGTCACGGACACGCGTCAAGGTTTTTACCAATTTATTGCCGCAATGTGCCTTTTTAGTTATGCGGTGTAGCATTGCCCATGTGACGTAGAGTGACCCTGAGCTCACGCATAACATTTAATGAACATACACAATTCATGTGCGACTAAATACAAATACAGGAGGAGGCTGGGGAGGTGGAAGGAGTTGATCTACATGATCAACAAGTATTCTGTCGCAGTCCTGTTGAGGTCTTTGTGGTTGTCACGTCGGCAGGTCCAGAGAAACCGCCCCTGTTCAGACCGTCCTGCGGGGCTAAGAGCAGAGCAGGCCACAGCAGGACGCAGCCACCCAAACCGGAGCAGCCGTCTCTGGTAGAAGTGCTGAAGGATCTCAGCCTGTCTGGCAGAGAGGAGCTCTTCTTCATGCAGCTACCGGACTGCATGCCGGGCCGAGCGTCCGGACAGAAGGCCGAGGCTGGCGTCGGGCCGGCTGCAGAGAAACCCTCCAAGAGGGACGGAAAGCCTGAAAACAAGAGGCCCGCACATCTACAAGCACAAGTGAGTTTACAGAATAAACACTAGCGTCTGCTCCAAACATGCAAGTACAACTCTGGATCGCAATGTGTTTCAATGTATCCAGAGTAGCCCTTTTCTGCACATATAAAGCACTTCTTACTTTGCTGCATTCAATGCACTCCCCTCTTTTCTTCTTGGTGTTACTACTGACCCTCTTTGGAAGCCTCTTCCCACAGTTATTTGTGAATTCCTGAGCCATCCAACCATTTTGTTGTATTTATTTTGGCCTGAAAATAGTCAAATGTACAGATATTTAGCAAGATATCAGCTGATGTGTGTCACTGCCTCCCCTCAGGAGCCTGCAGTGAAGGAGGGCTGTCCTGTGCTCTCACAATTCCCAGAGGGGTTTTTGGGTAAACTGCAGATCAGGAAGTCAGGAAAGGTGGAGCTGAAGCTGGGTGACCTCGTCATGGACGTCTCCGAGGGAGCTGCGTTTTCTTTCCTGCAGGTACTGTGCGTTTGTGTGCCATATTAGAACGTATTACACCTGCATTACAATGAGGCAGAGTAAGCAGTTAGGTCCACCCAAAGTCTCTCAGTCACAGGGGTGCTCTTCTAAATGTATTTCTCTCAACATGTCATGTCATGAGGCAGCAGTAATAAAAAGCCTGAAAACTAGTTTTTTTTGAAAATGGCCAATTTTGACCACGGCAGGTTTTCATTGAATAAAAACACTAATACTTGAACAATTCCATCTAGACCTGGTATTCATTTACACCACGACGAAACAAAACAGTGTCTTAACGAGGAAACAGAGTCAAATTTTTCTTTCGTCTTCACATAATTAAAAACGTACTTGTTTAGCCAACAGGACAACAGTATTTAAGGCACCACATTGTTTGTGGGCACGCACTCAAGACATCCTCCTCATCGTCATTACAAAGAGAGAAAAAGCTCCTGGTAGTCCTGGCATCAGACACACAGCTAAGCTATACACCTGTCTCCAAGGAAACGTTCGTATCTTCCTAATACGTTCGAGTTAACTCATATTATATATATATATATATATATATATATATATATATATATATATATATATATATATATATATATATATATATATATATGTATGTATATATTATTTTCATTTTCATTATTATTGCCACTGTTTCAAACTGCGGAAATAATCCTGACGCAGAAGCCATCTCTCTGTCTCCCTTCTGCAGCAACTGGTGTCTGTGCGTCTGTCCGATGGTCGGACCGGAGACATAATGGTGTTAGGAAATGTCCACCACAAGCTGGTCTTGTCTCCTGACTTCCAGACTTTACTGAGCCAAGCTTCAGCACAGCAGCAACAAGGACCCTGATAATCTGCTCACGTACTGCGGTCATCACACCGACAGATCAGACCCGCACCTCTGCTTTCAGGATTTATGGCAGCTATGTAGACTCAACATCCTGATCCACAAGGACCCTGTTGCGTATTGTTACCCAAGCACTGAGTATCTATTCACAGACGGAACAGGTTTTCAATAGTGCGGTCAGATTTTTGTGAACCAGCGTGTTTTGGGTTTTTTTGCCTCTGAATCATGCATCAGCTTAACAGCAGCTGTAAATCCAGACGTGGCTGACCCCCCCAGTGGTCGAAGATGTCGCAGTAAAACAGTGATGTTTTTATATGGTGAAACTTGTCATTACAGTTCCTAGAATCCCTGTCAGATCCAGTACAGGAATCTCACTGAGACAGCTCCATTCATTGGACGTAAGTGTGGCTTTTCATACAGTAGATCACGGCATCCTGATAAACAGACTTCGGCAGCGGGTTGGAATATAAAGACTACTTTTAAGGCTATTTGTGGCTCCGGATCATATTTCCAGACACCAGGCTGTTACTGTGTCTAGATTATATACCAGAGGGGGGGCAGCGGCTCTGGAATGACCTGCTTTGAGGAGCTCAGGCTCCCCTTGTCATCACCTTCCTTTAAATCACCTCTTAAAATGAATTTCTATCGATTAGTACACCAGTAACTTGATGTCTTTTATACTGAAATGTCACTGTTTTATACGCTGTGCACTGTAGTTTCTTATCTAATGTCTGTTTTGCTGTTTTAATGACTTCTTTATTTTATATCTGAATCTGTTTTTGTTGTTTCTATGTAAAAGCACTTTTCAACATGAGGTTACGTACCATGTATTATTGTAATAGAGTAAGTGTGCTCAGGGCGTGGTCAGTACGTCCTGTTGTGACTGTTGACTGGTACAAGACAGTGCCAAGTCGGTACTTTATATGTTGCCACAAAACCATTTGAATTTCAGCAAAATCATACGGTGATATATCAGAAAACAGAATGTACTACTGTCCCTCTGTTTGTGTAATTTTTTTTGGGCCCCATAAAAAGGTCATTTTGTAAAAAAATAAAAATGTATGTAATGTATGTAAATGTTTATTCAGTAAATACACACAATACAAAGAAAACAAACCGTAGATAATAGTGTAGTACATTCTACAGGCAACACAAACAAAATGAGTTTGTTCTTCATAATGAACAGGTGTGTGGGTGACCGGGTAGAATCTGGCAGACTTCATACAGCAAAGTCAGGACAAACAAATCGGGGGGGGGGGGCAAACTTTATTATCAACCATAACAGGATTTTAATAGCTGTTAACAGAACAAATAAAAATATCTCTTATGAAGCTTGACTGAATGCATGATTTGGAACTTTCAGTGTTTTAAAAAAAAAATGACAGAAAAGACAAAAGCGGACAGACAAGTGGTGAGCTTTCACAGTTTGAGGTTTGCGACTGTACAAGCTTTTGCTTCACCAATATCAACAATGAGACAAATAATTCAGTCAGGTTGCGTTCATGGGAACCGTCTGAGGAAGTGCTGTCTGTGAATTTGCAACCAAATGGCACTTTTCTTAGAGGAGAAACTTACCGAGGAGCACACAATGGAAAGGATACGGCTGCTAAAAAACTAAATGTATTAGTTCACCTCTCAATACTTTCTGACCTCCCTACTCACTGTGCCCCACCGTTGCACTGGGTGTTCCTTTAATACCACACACACAGACACACACACTTTTTTACTCAATCAGACACATACAAATGAGGACTAATCCGCCACTGAAAATAGTCCCTAAAAAAAAAAAAAGCTGCACTATTTCCACCAGTGTGTATAAAAAAAACTACCGTGAGCAGCTGTTTTAGGAGATTACTGAGCCTTTTCAGAAATGAAACTATATCTGTGAGGTGTTTTGTATGCATGTCTTCAGTAGGAACGAATGGGCTGAGAGCCACAGACAAAGTATTGAGCGACACACTTGACACATTGTTGGTTTTGGACTTTTCATGCGTTTGTTGACAAGACAAAAATGCAGAATAACACCTGACGTACCAATACTCTTTATGAAATACCAAAAAAATAGAAAAGTGTGTCTGGGACGGCAACAGTCGCCTCTATATCCCCCTCAAGTAGACCGTGGTTACACTCAGGGATATGAAACCATTTAACTATTGCAGACAGAAAAGTATAAACTGTACCAACTATAATCACTTTAACACTTCACTCAAAATAATCTAAGCTTCTGAAATTTTTACATTTCATCAAGTAGCTCACTTCCTTAGCCTGGACCAAACCAACCAACCAACCAAAGGCAGGATGAGTACTTGTACAGAGGGTGACAATGAGCCCAAGTTGTGCCCTGTACAATAACTCAAGTGTCATTTTCACTGAACTGCGGCGTTAATGGGGTGTTGTAACGTTTTCTTTATCTGTCTGAATGCTGTAAAAGCTTAGCCCGGTTGAACTTGGTGACTTTCAAGTTAAGAGGAAAAAAAAACCAAGCAGAGCACAGCCCTGGGTTATCAGACACGCGTTTTTCCTCTTGACTCGGTAGATAAAACGCATCTTATGTCTTCTTAGTAGTCCTGACAGTTTTTGCGGAGCTACTTTTCGCCGTCGTCTTTGACTTTCCCGTGGCAGTGACCTTCTTCGCCGCTTTGGCCCTCTTTGTCGCTTTCTTGGCCGCTGGGGTTGCGGCGGCGGGTTTTTTCTTGGTCGACAGCGTCTGCTCTCGGATCAGGTCTTCTCGCCCGATCTCCGACATGTGGTCCTCCCATGACTTCATCTCATTCTTGTAGCGGATTTTGTCGTCCTCGGCCAGCTGTGTGTAGACCTGAGAAGTAGAACGAACGGAGGAGATCCGGATACTGAACACTGGCGTGAAAACTACAAGAATAAAAAGGATATGTAATGATTGTGTGGCCAACCTGTTTCTGATGATTGAACAGGTTCTTCCAGTCCTCTAACAGCGACTTCATCTTTGCCTGAGAGAACATCAGCAGAAACATTATATCATAATATAGAAATGCTCTTATTCTCACATGCATCCCAGTTACATGTCATGTGACCCATCAACTATTTAAGTACTATTTAAGAGTGTCAAAACACGGAAAATAAAGGCCTGAGCTTTGTATTGTAGATACTTCATGTTGTCATCAATAACCGGAAATACATGTCGTAACGTTGACATCCGGCTTTTCTCGATTCCCATTCGGTTTCCACTTCCAAACCTAAGCGCCCCCGTCTTTATAATCTGATGTAAGATTGTGTTGTGAGAGAGACCCTGACCTCCGTGCATCGTGGAAAGCACCAAAGACACTGCGAGTTCAAGTTTTTTTTGCTCAAAATCACCTTCAGGACAGCGGGACCTTCCAGGCTCTCACTGCCAGAGGGGGGGGGACTGACCGTGGCGCCGCGACTTTTCCACATATAGATTCAGCCATTTTTTTCCCCCTCATATAAGTCACAACGTGCTTCCACATCACTGTTGTTTGCTCTAATAACATTGCCGTGTGGGACATTACGCTCTTTTATTTTGAAAGCCTAGCGTTATCCAGCGGAGGGTCTGTTTTGTTGTCACACTCTGAATGTTGACTCAGGACAGGAGAGAAATGTTGTGGAGGAAGATGTGATAAATGATGAAGTTATAGGAAACAGCTATTTACAAGAGTTTCGGTGCAATTTGTTGTTGGAAATGTGTTGAATCAAACTCAGTCTAAAAAGCTACACATGCCACATGTTTGGTGTCAAATCAAAGAGCAAGTTATGTTTTTGAGATAAAGCCGTCTGTTTGGATTCAGGAGGAAAATGCTCATTTAAGTGAGGGGGGGGGGGGGGGGGGGTTCTCAGTGAACTGCAGCAGCATTCTAGAATTCTACTGGGGCCCAGAGGGTTAAAGTAGGAAGCAGCAACAGGTTTCAGTGCAGGGGACTGGCCTTGAAGTAGCAGAACGCCAAGTTCCAACTTGCAGAAGAGAAGAAAGTAAGAAGAGGAAAGACAAATGAGCTTTTCTGCACTGCTGCCGACAGCTGAGCACATTCGGCCTCTTGCGAGAACATTTTTTTTGTATTTTCATCCTTAACCCTTTACACCTTTTTCCCCGAGGTTTGCTAGAACGCCTGCCTCAAGTCAGACTCATCAAACTCCCTTAACTGCAACGATTACTCGATTAATCGAATATTCAATCTGGTTGGAAAAAAAAATGTTGCCAACTATCTTGATAATTGATAAATCGTTCAAGAAAAACAAATAGAACGTTTTATGGTTCCAGCATCTTAAATGAAGGGATCTGCGGCTTTATGTTATGTTTGTTGCTCATTTATGACAGTGAATGAAGAGTCTTTGGGGTTTCTGACTGTTGATTGGACAAAAGAAGCAATCTGAAGGCATCACTTGGTGATGAACACCTTTCACAAAATGTTTTGACATTTTATAGATTAAACGATTCATCGTGACAATAAACTTCAGATTAAGTCGATAATGAAAATGATCGTTAGTTGCAGCCCTACTTGTCATAAATCACTGAGTTTTATTTAATGAAACCCTGCTCATGGAGGAGCAGCGTGATTGTGAGATTTGATCATTAGCATAACGCAAGGCTGCCTGTTCGGCTCCTTCTGTTGACACATTTCAAGTCACAAAAATGTTTCCCCAAGCGTAAAAAGAAGAACTTCCCAGTGCAGAGCTTCATGTCCTGCTGTCGGAAATCAGCAGACGAAAACGACTGATTTAGTATGAGTGGTGGTATTGGGGGAGCGTCATCACAGAGGCATACTACAGATATAAAGAGGGAAAGGTTTCATTTAAAGTTAGGTGCCTACAAACCGGTCACAGGCAGACCAGTCCACGTGTCTGCCTCACGTCAAACAAAAAATCTGGACTGTCCCTTTATATGTTACGTCACGGTGCTGGGGTTACTGACCTGTGTGGTGGTTCCTCTGGCCTCCTCAAAGTGCTCCGACATGAAAATGTTGAACGGAGAGCGAGGACGTTTGGGCTTCCCCAGGTTGGTTAACTCCTGGATCACACACACACACACACACTTATTACTGATTCAAGAACTCATGTTTTACTCTCATAGTAAGCCCTAAACTCAAACACACTGCTTGCTACAGTGGCTGGCATGAAAAATACTGTAAAGTCAGACTTCTATATAGTGTGGATATCAAGCCTAAAATAAGTTTCTAAGAGCAGAAATAAAAACCTATATCAAAGCTCTTGACAAAAGAGCACCCCTGAACTTTTCTTGGTGCCCATCTCCTACTATCTCTCTTACCCTCTTTTTGCGGATGGCCTTCCTCTTGGCCTTCCTCTGCCTCTTCTCCAGGGCTTGCTGCTGGACCTGTGCTGGGGTCAGCTGGGCCTGGTAGCGCTGGAGGTCCACCTTAAACTGCTCCCTGGCCCGCACAGAGGCTTCCTGAAACGGCTACAAGGGAAAGAGACCAATAAAAACTTTGATCACAACAACAGACTGACAAAACATATGTGGGGAGACTGTATGGCAACAGCAGAGAAAGTGTATGTTTTACGCTACAATCAGTATTGCAGAGATGATTTGCCATTTGCACCACTGCCTTACCCTACTATGTATGCACTTAACTCAAAACTTAAATAAAAAGCATTGAGTTTCTACTGCGTAACAAGTGAAGGACTGAAATACCTGTTTCTGTTCGGGGGTTAACGTTCTCCACTGCTGGGCGATCTTCCTGATGATATCCACTGATTTGATTTCTGAAGGCAACAATCATAAGATGACAATTAACAACAGAATCAGAATCAGAAATACATTATTGATCCTGGGGGGGGGGGGGGGGGGGGCGGTTATACCGAATTGCAGCATTTGAGTCCTTGACTTACGATAGAAAAATCACAGACTGATCTAGCTTTAGCCATGTGATGTGAGATTACATTTCAAAGTGTTTTCAATGCACTTCTTTCCCACTGCTTATGTTTGTGTACTACGAGCCGTTATTGCCATATCAGTGCGGCAAGTTTATGAAAGAAATAACTTGAGCTGCCTTCTAAAGAAGAATCAAGTGTTGCAGATTTACCTGGGTTTTGTCTGACCATATTTGGCTGCTGTTGCAGAACGTATCTCATGTATCCGTTCAGAGGTCTCTTTGGAGGGCCACTGGCCTGAGAGGTCAGACATTTCACTGGGTTGACGTATGCAGCTGGGAGGACGCTGGTGCACCTACAGCATACATACACAGGCACACATGATATTATACAGAGAACATAACACAAATCTGGCAATTTAGTTTTGCCTACTCAAGGAAAAGCAGAACACACTAGTTTGAACATCTCTAGAGCTGAAACGATTGGCAGATTAGTCAATCAGTAGATCGACCAAAAAAAAAAAAAAAACAACAGCAACTATTTGGGTAATCGAGTAATAATTTCAGTCTTTTTACAAGCAAAATTTGTGGGAAAAAAAGCCAAACATTCTCTGGTTCCAGCTTTGAGACCATTTGTTTTGATTATTTGCCATGTATTATTATGTCTCCTTGGACTATGTGAAGTTGTAATGGACATTTTTTTTTTTTTTTTTTACTATTTCTTGACATTTCATAAACTGCACAATCCTGTAATCAAAAACATCAATTGATAATGAAAACAATTGTTAGTTGCAGCCCTTAACATCTCTTTTACTAATGAATTCAGCATATACCTATATACCCCCCCCCCCACACACACACACACACACCAATGCAGCACTTCTTTCAATTAATGTGCAACTCTTAAGATTCAGTTTTCCACTTGCTTCAAAAATCCACTGTGGAGATTTTAATCGGTTTCATTCGCGCCAAGCACTGCTTACTGGATCATCTGTGTGTTGTGGCCTTAAGTCATACTCCCTTACAAAAAAAGCACTTAACTGCAAGAGGCTAAAAACTGCTGCACTTGTTAAAGGAAATACTTATTCCATCTCCAGCCCTAACCGCACGTGCATTACTTTCTATGTAATAAGTCCATTTTGAATATGGCTTAACTAGCCGTTTTTACCATTAACACACACACACACACACACACAATAATTCCTGTTAGATATTAACACCCTAAAAGCTCCTTACAACCGTTCAAAGCCCTGCCACTCTCAATAAACGTCCATCACTTAAAGTAACGCGTCAGAAGGGCTGTAATTAACTGAATGTCTGGTTATTCAATAAAAAAGTTAATTGGTAGTCATACAGTAACTCATCTTTTTTATTTAACGTGCGAATAACAGTGAACCTACCCCCTTCCAAACACATTGTCAATATAAGTATCTAATTTCTAATGTTTCTAACACCCGCTAACTTACAATGTGCAGAATGCCAAGAGAGCCAAGCTAAAGCTAGCTCGCTAACTTAGCTCTGCTACGACTTCGGCTAGGCTAGCTAATACAGTCGAGTAACTTCAGGTTAGCTACCTTGCCAGACTGCTTGTGCACGAGAAGACACTGAAGGACTTAGCCAGCCAGCTAACACTTGCCGTCATTAAGCTGAACGGCGCCATGTCGGGTTTTAACAAACGTTAAAGACCTTTAAGCAGTGTGATAAAAGATCAACGTATTGTCCCACGAGATCAGCGTATTGTTATATGCATGCATTAGATGTTTTTCATTGAAGCTAAGCCTCTTCCACTCCGGCTTGTTGACATGCAGCTGCTTCAAAAGGCGCCTTCAGTCTCTCCCGGTGCATTATGGGAAAAGGTCAAACGTAGAAGCAGCAGCAGCAGATTCAACGTTGCCCGCTTCCGTTTCCGCTTAAGTCCCGTTTCGTCAGATTTAATAGGTTTCATCAGAGACAGTTTAGAAGTTTCATGTAGCAGAACGTGATAATTCATTATCTTGAGGCAGGAGACGTTCAAAGCTGCTAAAAGCTTTATGTGAAAAATTATTTTAACAGTAAACGGAGACTCTAGGTGTCCTCAACACATTGAGACTCTTACATTAGAGGAGATGTTGTTCATTGCCAATGAAATCTGTAGCCAGCAGGGGGTGCCATTGTCATGTCTTTACTGTTGGCTACATTGGGTTAATAGGGACCCAGGAGCTTATTTTTGCTCCTTGGACCCCCCAGCAGGTTAATTCGCTATGGTTAAGTCTGCGACTCATTTTCTTTGTCTATTATGCATATTTTCTTCTTTTATTTATATTTTAACATAGTAAATTACAACCTGTTGTTTTAGAGTTCTAACATTTCTTCAATTTCTCCATAAAGAATTTCAAACCTTTGTTTTTAAAAGAGTTAGTTGTTTTTTCTCAGCATTTATGTGTGAGCTTATATGCCACTTAACGCTGGTTACCATAGGCTATTTAGTAATCACAACTGAATTAGACCACATTAAACTGAATGAGACCATATTAATACCATGCAATTTGACCACTAAATTAGATGTCCACAGAACAAGATCACATAAACTGCCTAGCACACATTGACATGAAGCTATGCGATAAAAACTGAGCTGGACCATAAAGTCATGATAAAAACCGTACCATTCTTTAATTCAGTACAAAAGGTGCCACACAGGCCTCAAAGACACAAGTGAGAGACTGTTTACACAGGAACAGAAATTGGGATTTTTTTTTTACCCTTTCTATAGCATAGATAGATATACAGACTAGAGGTCAAACAGAACAACATGTTGAACCCTTAGATACAGGTTTCATTGGGTTAAAAAATCTGATCTTTGTGCCTGTGTAAATCCAACCAAAAAGCCAACATCACAGCTATTCTGGGGGTGGGGGGGGGTTACATTGTTTTAATGACATATTTACATTGTAATGACTGTAATTTAAACAAAACTGAGTAAAACAATAATGTAGTTCCAGAGGATTTTAATAATCTACAATTAATAATAACAGTAAGAGATGAAGAACACAGTAATACATGACTTGACTTGTAATCGCTCCCATTTTTAGGGCAACAATGTTTCATTCAACTTCGTCTGCTACAAGATGCAAAAGAACTCAACAAAAACCTCCCAATCACCCACTGCATAAAGGTGAGGTGAAGTTTAATATTAACGGGGATAGTATGACGTCGTCAGTATTCTTTTGTTTTACAGACATGTGTCAGAATGAGGGACTTACATATTTGGCATTCACCCTTCCACATTCCCACAGTTCAGTGTTTCTTGTTGGCTGTTGATGGACAGCAGCAGGGGCGGAACCTGGACTTTTCCGGTTCTAGAGCAGCATGTCTGCATGTGCGCCATCCTGCTGCACTATTACTCAGCTCCTCTGAACAAAGGCTTGTTGCTATGGTCCACTAGTTTTACTTAAAAAAAAAAAAAAAAAAACGAGGAATGCTGTAAAGCAGTTTGTAATAAACTTGTGTGTTATAAATAACATTTCTCTGATGCAAAAACAACATGCCAAACTTTAAAATGTCAAGATATCCATTGAAGGACTATCAGCTCAAAGTAAAACCCTCTGCTTCCTTTCAGCAATGTATGTCATGGTCTCAGATTATTAATAATAATAATAATAATAATGTGGATGACGGTTCAGTTTGATGGAAGATACCCAAGATTACTTCATGATCCCATACTATAATTTACAGTGTGTTGTGACTTTAAAAAAAGGAAGGAAAAAGAAAAAAAATTCAGGATGTTTTTTTTGTTTTTTTTTAATCTTTGATGGGGGTTTTTTTGTTTACATGGCGTACTTGTGGGTCCATTCTTTTGCTACTCTGTTGTATCTGAGGAGAGAAAAGAAGACAGTGAAGTGAGTGGATGATAACCACTGACAACATCAGGTACACACACACACGTCACCTGATATTAGTGGACAATAAAGCACCACCTGAGACCTGAGACCTGTGTGTGTGTGTGTGTGTGTACTCACTTTTCTTTGTCATTCTTGTAGATGTGTGCTATGTCTGGAACTAAGGGGTCATCTGGGTTTGGATCACAGAGCAATGAACATATGGACAATAACACTGGAAGGAAGAGGAATTATAAAGATATCATTGGTTAACATGTAGGGAAAGGATGTTAAAAATGAGCCCACTCCCGATAGGTCCAGGAGTGATGATTGAGCTGTATCCTGTGCACCCTGTCAGCATTGACAGAGAGGTGGGAGGGGAAGGATATTCATTAACACTGTGACATTTGCGGATTGAAGAGTCTATGAAAAGTATCATGTTGATCAAATAAGAGAGTCGTTTTCAAATGTATTTATATATTATACACTATATTGCCAGTGTATTTGGTCCACCTGGCTAAAACCACAGACTGTATATAAAGATGGATGACATGACAGCTCCCCAAAAGTGAAGCCAAAACGCCCCGACCCCCCCCCCCCCTGGTGGCTGGCTGCAGTATAGGTCATAAGCCCCATAAGTACACATCAAACGCATTTTTCCCAAAGATGGTTCCTGTCATTTCAGGTAGCTCTTAGAGGCCGTAGTTACCTTTAGACACTGTTAGTGCTGGAGACCACTGTGACCGTAAAATGTCCAAGCAGATACTCCCATTGCTGTTTATATTTGGGTGATAGATCTTTGTTGTAAATGCTACCTGTAAAAAAAAAAACAAAAAAAAAAACACATTTTACACATTTCACATTTTATTCCCACAGGTCTGTATGAGCAGAGAACATGCACTTACACAGTCCGAAATGTGGCTCTACTGCTGGTTACAATGCTGACCCCTTTCTTAATCAAGCCTTTATTATGAACATGTCTATTTCATACAGCAATCTTTATCTACTTAACTAAAGTATACTGCTTATGTGTTTTTTTCCCTACTTTTTCTCTGGTGGTGCGACTGCTGAACGAAGAAAGGAAACTGTGCAGAATTGTTGTGAACACAAACGATTAAAACCCGGCACAGCAGGAACAAATTCGAGTTCTTACTTACGTACTTTTAAACTGTTTTTCTTTTTCATACCAGTTTGAATGAAATACGAAATTAAACATATGTGTAAATGACAACAGGCGACAAATGCAGCAATCATATTATATATTGAATTTTTCACTTCGAAACAGTTTGCAATAAAAACACATTTTAAAGAGTTCAAGTCAAAGAACAATCTGAGTCAACATGCTCTGCTTACAAGACGTAATACATTTGGTTTATACCATAGCCACTGTACATTCTCAATTGGCTAGAAGGTGTGGTTTTACAAATGCATTAGTATTAACCTGTAGGCGAAGGCAGCAATAGTGAGGCTGAGGTCTTAGAGCTAGGGTTATTTGTGTAACCAACAAAAACAACCAAAAGAAGATACATTGATTGATTGATAAATTAATCTGAAAAGTGTTTTATATATTGTGTCCCAAATCTATACCACATAGAAACTGTACAATAACTCTATAGAGTATATACATCATTCTAATCGTCATAGTGTACCATTTTAGCAATGACTAAAAATATCAATATACTTTACCATTTTATACTAACAGGATTCCAATTCAACTTCACACACATACAGACATTTAATACTTATTTTTTGTTTCCAAAGATTTTATTGGACCCACAATTTATTTTATTGTTTTCCAGCCGTGAGCAGCTCCTCCACTTCCTTTGTGCATTGCATTGTGGGAGAATAGTTTTAATAATATCTTGTAGAGGGATGCTATTCTATGTTCAAATAGGAACAGAGGGCACCTAATTTAGTTTTTAAAAACTTGTCAGGATTTTAAAACTCTTGAGCGCAACCTTGTGAACCCCTTCCTGTTTCGCTAGATGTTGTCTAGTAAAGCATATGGCAGGAATTCTGAGGTTCAGGAACTATAGCTCATGAAGTTTCAAAAAGAAAGAGATCAAAATGAGTTATATATTTTTCAATTGATGACATATGGCATTTTGTTAGCAAGAGGCCATGGAAAAAGCTTGATAATATCTTCCAAGTTTGCATGTTTCCATGATTGTAATGGATTCTGGAGGAAAATCCACCTCGGCTTTTTCTTAGGCCAGGCGTCATCCATTAACATCAATGGAATGTACTGCTTGTCAGGTATTATCAGGTATTATATGTTTATTATAGGACCAGAGGGTTTCCTGCATAATTCCACAGTTTGACAGGGCAAAGCTTTGAACTCTTACCTTTGGTGGCTTGAATGGGTAGTCAGTGGGGAAGTGGATTGTGAGAAAGAAAACTCCTCCTTGGTATGGACTGTCACCCTGACAAAAAAAAGACATGCCAGACATTGCTGTCAGTGAAACGTTTCACACCGAAAGGCATTCAGCTGGGACCAAAAGACTGACAGCCAGTACATCAGCTACCTTCAGTGAGAACAGGGGCCAGAGTCAGAACGTTTCAACTTATTCAGGCTCCCTTTGAGTTATCTGGATTTTGAAGCCCAACACTGATGATTTTGTTTTCAGCGCTGTCACAAAGCTGGTTACCAATTCTGTTGTTACCAACCAGCGGTATGAGTGTGTCGTGATTACAAGCCGATCACACACACACACACACACACACACACACACACACACACACACACACACACACACACACACACACACACACACACACACACACACACACACACACACACACACACTGCTTACTAATCAGATCACGAACTGATTCGGAAAAAAATCTACTGTGTCCCACAATGCAAAGCGCTTGCGGCGGATTGCCATCAATGTCACGTTAACTTTCACTTACTTCACCTCAGCAGTCACCAAAATCTGTTTCTTAAAAAAATCTGAGGCGCGAAATAAGGGACCCATTTACTGAATCTGGTTTGTTCTGACTCATGAGGCAGGGGCAGAATACCTGCATGACTATTGCTTCTGCTTTCCAAAACAGAAACCCGGCGTACTGCAATATAAAATCGATTTGACAGTTTCATACTGCATACGGATAAGAAAAGCAGTATGCTGTATGTACTGCATACTGCATTTGCCTGACTAGTGTTCAAAATAGCTTTTAGAATCATATGAGCTGCTTAGTGTTAACCGTTCCTCCTGCAGCTTCCAGACGCTGGTCAGACGCTGGTCAGGAGCTCCTGTGGAAAAGCCAGTTGAGCTGACCAGGGATCAGGTAAGGCCTGCATCCTTTCTTGTTGTTGCCAATCCAATGCCAGTGTTAATTAAACCAAAGAACTTTAACCAGTGCTACCTGGGCCACGACATAGACAGTAAGCCAGTGATGGAATTATTATACTGGAGGGGTGACTGATTAGATTGCATTCATCATGAATGATATTGAATCACCATAATGAATAAATGTGAAAAATGCAGAACACCATAGTCACTGTCAAAAAAAATGCTGGAGAAAGGAAACTTGACTAATATGATCAGTTCTGTCCGACTAAAAATCATGTTATGAATCATGTTGGAATAAAAGAATTTCAGCTTAAGTAATGGAAAAGTACACTTTATAATAACTAAGGTCATTTGTTCTATTTGTTGTGATGACGTTGCTGAGATCTCAGAACGCAGCAGCATTACTAGAAATAGGTCGAAGGGGGCAACCGACATGAGCAGTTGGTCATAGAGGCTGTGCTCAAAAAACTTTCAAATAAAGTGGTTTCCATAATCTGGATAAACTGTTGGTTTGTTTCCAACCTGTCTGACTGCTCGTACTTGTTGCCCTGTCGGACATATTTTTTCCAAAGTCGCCACCTTCTCAAGATCTCAGCAGTAGAGCGCTGCAGGGATGACATATTTTTGTAGGCAAACCCAGAAGTTAGCGTCGCCCTGGTTCCCTCGACTGAAAGCCAATGGGATTGTTCCATGGGATTTTGGATTATTGCAGAAAATAAACTCTGTGGCAAAACAAAAGTTTATGATTCTTACACGTTTTGTTCAGCAAGATAATCTTCACTAATGAACACCACTTATATGATGTTTGAAGCGTAAATGGAATCAGCAGAAGTAAAAAGCTAACGTTAGGCTATAAAGGAACTACACCACGGTCGCGTCACTTCAGCGTCACCACCGCTGAGCTTCACTTTGAAGAGAATATAGATATAGATATATAGACAGATAGATATAGAGTATAAACACAACGAGGCTGTGAAGGCGGACTAGTGAATAGATGACTTTCCGTGTTCGGCATGAAGACGTTTAATGTTCGCGACAACCTCTGTAGTCTCATTTAGTCACTTGTTAGCAACCGCCTTTTATAAGACACGTAAAAGCTTCCAAATTCCGGAGTGGGGGGGGTATCTACTGACGTATTTTATGTCGTAGAACAAAACGTGCAAATCTCTTCAGCTTGCGTTAACCACAGACCTTATTTCAGGCATCTAACCAAGGGTTCCGGGTTTTAGGACTCATTCCTGCAGCACTCTATTACTGTGGTGACTAAAATGTATTGATAGAACCAATGACCCCAGCTATGAAAATAAAACCATAGTTTTCCTTTAATGGCTTTAAACATGGTTAACAACTGTAAAAGACTTATACATATTTATTATTAAATATAAATATATAAATAATCATAATAGACAGCAAAATGATTCTGTTGTTCTGTGAACATGCGGCTGTACACTTGTTACTTTATTTTGAATGCAGTAGTTTAGACCACGTCACGATTTCGTTGGAACAATATCTCAATTTTTCCACGGCGTTGGCTCGTCAGTACGTAGGCTGTTGACCTGAATGTCTGAAATGACTCATGGGTTACCATGGTGATCGGTTTCCAGTTCCAGTTAAAGCTATGTGACACCGTAAGATTAGCTTAGACTTTGTGAACAGCTCCCATTAGAATATGTTTCTATTTCTCAGTGAAGTTACTTTATTACAACACTCCCTTACAACGTTTGGATTCCAACACAATGCTATCCTGTTGTTACTCACAGGCAATCATTTTCACATTCATTGTGCACCCTTCATCTGAAAATATGCAAGCATACTTTAAAGCTCAACATCAATTCAATAGCTTGATCCCATGTCACACTTTGTGTTACACAATGTAACTGCATTGAGGCAAATTAATATGAGAGGATGCAAAGCCATTGAAAGGAAATGCAAAAGTAGTACATACAAATCTCCACTGTGGTTTTAAAGGCATATGTAAAACAATGGTAAACAATCTTAAGTACCCACAGCTACTAAGAGATCCCTTCTAATGTGGCACAAGCGCAGGAGTCTGTGTGCGAGGACTGAAAGCCTTAAGTGATGGTGTGATACTCACCGGACCCATTATGGTCGCCTGCCAATGAAACACTAGAAGCAATTGAGGGAGAAAGAGAAACACAGGAGAGGATGTAAGCACAATGTTCATCAGCCATCATCCATCAGTTGCAACACACTGTGTCTGGAGAAGCTCATAGCTCTGCCCAGCGTTCTCTATGTTTGGTACAGGTGAAGCCAGCCTTACTACTGTAACAACTCTTAGGCACATCAGCACAACAATAAGTGATGAAGTGATGTCTCCAGTTCAGTAGTACATTCAGGCTGTTGTTGTGCTCGGTTCAGTAAAAAAAAGTAGCCAATAAAAATCACTGTACATGAGGTTAATGGCCCAGCAGCCTATTATTTACGGATCAGATTGTGGCTGCTTCTGTTTTCGTGGTCTTTTTTATTTAATGTGCTCGTAATGAGGAAGTAATGTACTGTAAATCACAGCTGAGCTGACGACGGTTTGTTGATAATGATTAACGTGTACCTGTGCTTAACACCTCTAGCGGTGTGCATGGGGCACTAGCGTGGTGTTTAAAAACTAAGGGGGCAAAGATCAATCAAGTGTCATCATGATACTTGGACGAACACAGCGCCTGCAAGCAGAGAACTTCAGTATGTACCCCCAGTCCCACTAAAAGCATTGCTGTTAAAGAAGTGGCAAATATTTAACTTCATTTATAGGTAGAATAGAAGAACAATGGCAACAATAATGGGTATCTCTAACATTTGACATTTGAACTGCACTCAAACCCCTCTTTCTCCCCAAGCTATGACTGTCCCTCTTATCAAAGATATAATCATCTTGAAAAAACTCTATTTCTATTTGCTGTCATTTCTATTTCGAGGACAAAGTGTATTTCTATAATTGCCTTATTTGTTGGTTTTACATAAATCCGTGGAAACATTTTGTTTTGAGAAAGACCTTTTTTTTGCCACACTTGTGTACTGTTACTAGCTATTAACTATAAAATGTCCCACAGGCAGTAGGAAAGTTGCCACTTTCAAATACACTCAAGTGAGAAACTGTGACATGAAATGTGCGCGTATACTCACAGTCATCCCCCACTGGTCCAGCAGAGCACTGTGCTGGAGGGTCTTTCTGCAGGTCCAGGAGCTCCTGCTCAACGCAGCAGAAATAATGTTATTCAGTTAAACAGATACTGATCAAATGTAATACTCATTTTTTTTTATCTCTGTATGAGCTTAGCCACAGGTACCGATGCTGATAGTATCTATTCAGTTTTGTTTCTTAATTTCAAACAAACGTCTCTTCGTGTATGTGCGTTTTCCTGGAAAAATGTACAGAAACCTGCAATAAACCCCCCCCCCCCCCCCCCAAAAAAAAACAATCTTAACTCAAGGTCAACTAGCTTTGTCTGGCGTTCTCCCCCACATCTCAGGGTATTCCTCAGTGGTTGGAGTAGTAAGTGAACTCTGAGTTCCAGGGTCAGCTTTCTCGTAAAAAACAAAGAATTCTCCACTACCTTCTCTCTTCTTCTGACTGATGTTAGTGCCACTAGGACAACATACTTTTATTTAACTCGAAACTATTTATAAAAACTCTTGGACAGTATTTGTGGTACTCCAAGCGTCTTTACGCAACCTTAGTAGTACCCAAGCCCAAGCTGATTTGGGTTCTCTTCTCAGATGTTAGACAGCTTCTCCTGAGCCACAGAAAATATTATAGTAGTTCTACACATGACTAGAAAACTAATCTTCATTTGATTCGGTGGAGTGCCTCTTTAAGACATTTAAAACATTGAAAGTATTGCATTTGAGAGGTTTCAGCAAAGTAAGGTATCTGCACTGATCTGGTATCAAAAAGATTCAAACAATACTCTAATCCCTGATCCCTGACCAGCAAATCTTTGGGTGACTTATTACATTATGACATCGCCAAAAATAGGCCATAGTTTGCGAAGTATGGAAAAAATACAGCAGGATATTGTAAGGTTGTAAAAAGTATAATAGTTAACTTCATGTTACTAATTAACAAACATCAGCAGCATCAGGTAAAGGGCGGCACAAGGATTTTGGAGTGGTGGGTAAAAAAAAAAACTGACTAGCTACTTAGGCATATTGGCCTGCATCACCTTTCACAGTACCACTTCACCAATTAGCAGACATCCCCTTCTTGATGTTTCAATAGCAAATAACTTGTCCTAAGAGGCCTGCAGTTTACCTCAGGTCACTTCCTTATTGGAAAGGAGTGGCATGAGGGGAGACAAAGAGCTTTCAAGATCTTTCCTGAGAGCTACACCCATGTTGCAGCTTTCATCAAGTGCGCAGCTAAATCACTCCTTACATCATGATATTATACACCCTACTTTCCAATGCTAATGGGGTGGCCTTCGTGGGGACTTGCGGCTGTTTAGAATGGCGTGACGCTTCCCTGGTGTCTATGCACCTCTAATGTTCTATAAAAGGCAGGTTCCCCTGACAGCACTGACCTAACTAAAAAGCAGCAAAACGAAAGCGAATGGCACTGTGTTTCATGAAGTAACTTTCTTGGTCAATGAGGTACTTGTCCGCCGCCATGAGGACGAGTATAACAGGCATGCTGTCCGGTTACTTACACATGTTAAGGAACACAAGGAGCGACAGCTTGGTTAACAGTGACAGGATGACATGGAGGCAGCCCAGTGTAGTTACAAAGCTAACTAACTTGGCTATTTGTTAGCGAGCTAGCACGAAACTTTGAAGTTGTCATTGGCTGCTGTATCTGTTCCGGGAGGTGTCAACAAACACATTATTTCCCAAAACGTAACAAAGTTCGCCAGAAGTTGTTTTAGTGCGGAGATAGCGTTGAAATGTTTGTCAATAAACCCTTTTTTTCTTGAAATGAATTCTAAAGTTAGCCCCGGGCCAGTTAGCTACCATTAGCTGGCAACCATAGCTAGCTCGTCAAATTTACCTTATTTATTCTTTTCAGTGCCATGTTGACTGATGCCGTTCGCTCCTCAACTCACTTCGACTCGCTCTTTATTTGACTGTCAAATTATTGCTGGCGAAGTCAATGGCTGTTGTTTATTCCCTGAGTACTTCCACAGCCGGGGATGTGTTTGTGTTTTTATGAAAACCTCTTTTGTTTCCGCTTTCTTCTGTTTACGGTCGCTCTCCTCTGAAGTGGATCATGGGAAACGTAGTTCTGGATATTGCATTTGGGTGTAGGGGAACACATCCATGGGAATGACACTAGAAGTCTTAACACTGATATTATAAGTTCTTACATAGCTCTGTTTCTGACTTGTCTGAAGCCTATTGGAGGTTTTTGTATAATTTAATGCTAAAGATGTGATGAGGTCCTGACTGAAAGTTGCCATTTGGTTGTTTGACTGACTTTTAACACCCCTAAAAGGAAATGACTGTAATTGTCATGTAATATCCACCTGTTCATAAAACAGAGAATAATAAGTGTCATTTGGTCATTTGTGACCACACTGATTTTGATTTTTTGATTCTAAAATTGGCAACATTTTTTGATTTAAATCAGAGGCTCGAAATAAATTGAATCCTACCCAAAGGTAAAACAGTTTGTGAAATCATTATCGCAATACTTGAGAATGTTGTCCCCGAGCTTCACGCTTGGATTCAGGAACAGCTGCTGAAGCTGCCACCCTGGCTGATGTGTTTGTGGCCACCTGTAAAAAGAGCCAGCCATGGAGCAACTCACCCTAGTCACACGGTGGCCATTTTCCTCTGATGTCACACTCAGGGTGGGAAGACAAAATGCTGTTATCATGTCGTACTGCTGTGTTCCCAGTTGCAAGTCATATAAATGTAGGGACTTTTAACAGACCAGGGTACTAACTTTGTGCCTACACTGTTAAAGCAGGTTTACTAGCTGCTGGGGATCAAGAGTGAGTGTTTCAACCAGACCCTCGAACAAATGCTCCATAAGTTTGTGAATGACACTGCCTCTGAGTGTCAGACACTCAGGAAGAGACTGGAAATCTGGATCTACTTCACCTGTTCATATACTACCTCACTATTTATTCTTAAATGTTTAAGTGCAATACATATATATAGTCATACACTTCAGTGCAATACATACATACATACATATATATATATACACATACATTTACAGTATTTAAGTGAACAATGAAGTAAAAAATATATACAATAACAATGTATATGTGTATATTTTTTATTTCTTATTTTTGTATTTTGTACATACTTTTAGCTCTAAATTATGCTACTTTTTACTCTTGAATGGGAGCACCGGTACTGTACAATTTCCCCGCCGGGGATCAATAAAGTATTTCTGATTCTGATTCTGATTCTGGATCTGACTGGGATCAGTGGCTTCCCTACCTCATCTTTGCCTACAGGGAAGTACCCCAGGCCTCCACTGACTTCTCCCCTTTTGTACTGCTCTATGGTAATGAGGTGAGGGGCCTCTGGCTTTAGTAAAGGAGACTGGGAATTGGCCCAGGTTCTTCCACAAACCAGGAAGTAGCTCACCTCCTTCCTTGAAATGGCAGGCCTCTACCATCATTTTCATACCAAACCTTCCAGCCAGGGCTGCTCCACTGACGGACATGACCAGCTCACGATGTCGCAACCAGGTCTGGTGGACAATGGAGGCAGTGGCAGCTTTCCTGGACATCTCGCGATCCCTGAGTAAGAACCCAATTCCCCTCAGTCCAGATTTTAGGGCAAATTTCATCTTGTAGACTGATACATCTGAGAGGTGTATTTGAGCTGTGCTTCTTCACCAGACGACAGACATTCTGTTGCCTACCTCAGTCGCAAGCTACTCCCCACCTTTCCCTGCAGCCATTCCACATCCGCTTCCATTGTGGACTATCTGTGTGTGTGTGTGTGTGTGTGTGTGTGTGTGTGTGTGTGTGTGTGTGTGTGTGTGTGTGTGATACGATCTATCTTGTCGGCTTCCTAAATTTGATTGTCTGTTTTAATCATTCAACTTTCTTCGTATTAGTTCTTAGTCTTCAGACATGAGAGGCCTGTCTCCATCTTGATAAAGGTTGGTGGACTAAAAATGCAGAGATCATTATTGACTATCATTATTATATAATAATAATAAAGATAATATGAATGTAGCACCACACACTCAACTTACATAACACAGGCAGACATCACAGGCCAAATCAGAACAGTAATACTGCCGCTTACACATTATGTAAGAGAGATGTAGGCCTACAGCATAAACACTATCATTATGTTATTATGAGCAAGAGAACGGACTGGACAGTACTTCATTTCACTGTAAACAGAGCTGCAATCTGTTGACCTATTCCAGTATTTGTGTTTATGGGACTTTAGGCCAATAAGCAATAGCATGAACTTTCAAACAGATAAGTGTAATTGTCAGCGCAATTAGGGACATGGAGATGTTCTCAGGGGGGGGATAATTTGATGTCAGACCCTCTCATGCATTTCAGTTAAGTATTTAGATAAAACAGCATTCCACAGTCATTTTGTCACACATTTTTATTTGGAAAAATCCTACTGTTATTCATTAACTCTCACTAACACAGATGACTATATTGTAAGAAAAGGTTGTCTTTGATTCAACAGATTTATTATCGAAGGGTCATGCAGAACATCACACTTCAAATAAAAAGTGTTATACTGACAAACCAGAGGCGGACAGCAAGGAGGATTTAAATCCTGTCTCCTATGAATTGTGTTCATAAGCAACTCACTTGTAGAGGAGATTTACGTTCCCTTCACAGCATTTGGTTTCAATTCAGGACCTAGTGTGACATTCAAATGGCACAGACAGACCCATCTGCAGCCTTTTGACAGCTGGGCTGTGTTGATATTAATATTATGAATGGTAACATAGGTAAAATGCATCAGTTGTCATGGCTAGGGTGCACACAATATTGCACTGGTACTCTGGCTGATACACAAAAATATCATAAACTCGCTGTTGAGTAGCTGCGACAAAATATAAATGTGAATATATTCATGGGGTATATACAACACTGATGACAGAGAAATATCCAGAGGAATGTTTTAAAATATTGACATTAGAAATTACACAAGTAATTCAAGTATGTTAACCTCACTTTGTAATGCTATGAGATATGTTCGGTATAGGGATATTATAGAAATATTATAGCAATTATTATAATATTCCAGCCTCACTGCCCAGTGGATTGCCATTATTTCTTTTCTCTTTTAAACCGTCTGAGGGTTGTTTGCCAATACAGCAAGTCCAACTGCCAACTAGCATCCCGCTTTGCTTGGGGACCACTGATTATATTGTTCCCACTAAAAGGCTCCTGAGAGACTGCTGCACTCCTAATGTCCCACTGGTAGCTCCTTCAAATTTCACTACATTTTAGTTTGAATTTGTTATTTTTTTTTCACCTTTATTACTGAAGCATGTATTATCTTTGCAAGCCCATGTTACCTATGGCAGAAACACACTCATCAACGTTGGAAAATTAAGCACAGGGATTGGATTAACTGCAGCAGACCTTGAGACAGTCACTGCCCACGACATCTTCTGACCACCCAGCTAGTCCAGCCAGACCAAACGTCAAGTGGTGCAAGTGGTGAGATCGCCCCAGGAAGAGGGAGGAAGAGAGCAACCACAGACCATCTTGCAATGGGATCACACCAGCCACAACGCCTGTCAACATGTTGACATTCCAACCCATGAGTACTTAGTGCTCATGGGGTTGGACCACACGATGCGCAAACATCGGTTAAGAACAACCATTAACAGTGGCCCTGTTTACACCTGCCATTAAAATGCGTCTTGGGTGATCCAATCACAAGTGGGACAGCTCAGGTGTGAATGCACCCAAGACACATTGAGGACGCATTGGGATCTGATTGCTCAGACCACATTCAGAGGTAGTCTGGGCCGCTTTTGGCCACATTCCTTTAGCAGTATCTATGCGATTGTGTGCTGGGCCTCAATGAAGGGCCGCCTACTCAACTGATGTCCTCTGCAGAAGCGGTATGTACTCCCCTTCCCTACTTCCTACCCACCCTACTTGCAGCGACCTTACTTGGACCAAATCCATCTTTGAACTCGGCCTTCATTTTGATTTCAGCTACACACCTGTAAAGTTTTGTGACTGCATCTTGCACGGTTGTGACGCTGTCGCGTTGACAAAATCTGTCCACAGACAGACACATAAACATCTGAAGTACCCAAAACCGATTCTGTGGTTGTTCCCGTTACAGTAGGTGTCTCCAGTATGACAGCATATCACTGCCGGAATCCAGGAGTGCAAATGAGATCCTCGCGTGCGGATGTAGAGGATCACAACTCAAACAGCCGTGCGGAATATCTCTACTAGCCTGCATGGAGAAAACCAATGTACTTCATTCAGAATGTTATTACAACTTTTTTAAAAAACACGTTTTAATGTCATCTGGATGCAGTCTGATGAGGTATATGATATTTATCTCCATAGGGAAATAACGTAATCCCATACGTATGACAAAATATGTAAACCACATATACTTTATAGTGTATATGTCCATGTATGTCTCACACATATATGCTCATGGATGTGATGTACATATAAGTCACCATATATACTCAAATAATATCATATCAGAAAATCCAGACTGTGAAAAAAAAATAACTTAACATTCTCCCTACAATTACATATCCTAGAGCCCGTGCTCTTATTGTCTATGATTTGCTGCTCATGCTGTCTGTATTTATATTTTTGGTGAATTGTCATGTGGGTTGTCATTTCTCTGTCTTTGTATCTTGTAGTGCTGTTTCTTAATGAGGATCATTAAAGTACAGGCTGTATGATCTTACAGAGTTTAAATTGAATTTAACTTCATGGAATTACTGAAATGAATTGCCAATTGATGTTTGTAATTAATAATGTTAATAATATTATTAATAATAATGTATTAATATTACAGATCATTTGTGTATTTATTTAGTTACACAGTAAAGATACGTAGGCTATCAACAGTTGGAGGGACTTAGGCACAATAAATCTGTATAATTCACATTTCACACATACACTCACTGACGGCAAAAGAAGGCAAGGGTTTTGCCGCAAAGGTACGCTTTGCGACAGTAGTGGCAAGTGTCGCAAACGTGTGGGAGCTTGGGGCGCTGTTCGTCATGTAGAGAGCTAGCCGCCTACACTGACCTGGATATCGACCTCTCATAATATAATGGATTTCAGGACGACAATGCATCGTTTTTGTGCTCATCTTCAACGAACAGGCCCTCGTCTCGAAGGCGGTCGTACGGCAAGTGTGGTGTCCCTCTGGTCTGCTGGATTGTGACGCGAGGAAGGGCTCGCTTAGCAGCCTAATGGACAGTATCGATAAGTTAGCAATCAAAACCTGGACTAAATAACGCTAGCCTCTTTATGCAATTCCAGGACGTTATTGTCTCCGTTCGCCCCGCCTGCTTTTTTTTTTTATTTGTTGACTGAAACTGGATATCACTCTTGAGTGTGTCGTAACATCACCATTGCTGAGAGACAACAGTATTTACTTCTCTGAAGCGAGGAAGTGGATCTGCGACAGGCTAGTTAAACTTCGTAAGGAGAGGACCGGAGGTGTGGTGATTTTGCCTTCATAATAAAGGCGCCAATGTATTCGTTTTGACCTTGAACAATGAAGATTGGGATTGGATCTAGCCATAACGCTTGGACACAACGACAACCGATTTTTTATTAGCAACAGCACCCCGCGTCTTTATCATTACCGTGGTACACTGCAGTATCTATACGGGGGGGCCTTACGTTTTATTTCGGAAGCTTCGAACGGAAGTCGTGCTGGCTTCTGCTGTGGTTGACACTGGTTGGAAGAGGGATGTGGCCAGGATGTATTTATGCTGCTGTTCAAGATATGAAAATCATTGAATTAGCGCTGCTTCGGGAGCCCTGCTTCGCCACCGGACACAGCGGGGGTTACGACAGTGTGGCTGTCTGTCATTGCGGTTGCTGTCGGTGGTCGAAAACCGCGAGCACGACCGAAGCTGCTGGACTGGACTATTTGCATGAAGGCTTCTCAACCTCACGCCCAAACAAATTGTGTGCTGGGCTGTGCTCTGTGCTTACGTAATAAAAGTATGTGAATCGATACAGTCACATTGTTAATTTTTTATTTTATTTTATTTTTATTTTTGTCAAGACAAAGACGTGCCCCCCCCTCCCCATTTTTATTATTATTATTTTTTCAAATGTCAGCAACTCAGCGTCAAGTGGTGATGGAGTCCTCTCTAGCTCTCGGCAGACTGGAGCTGACCCCAAGTTCAGCCGACGTCGGGGTCAGCCTGACCCCGCGGCTCTCCGGCGGCCCCCCTGCGAAAGAGAAGTGCGCCCAGCGGCCAGCGGGGCCACAAGGCCAGGCTCACCTGAACGGCTGCGTCCCGCTGTCACATCAAGTGGCGGGGCACAAGTACGGAGTGGATAAAGTGGGTAAGTAAACTGGACTTTATTTCCCTGCAGTGAGAACTTCTGTCACAAAACATGACTTCCGTTACTAATTATTTTATTAAGACCTGGTAATCGAATGTTATGCTTATTAATTGAGGACATGATATTAGTTTTTTGTTTTTTTGGGGGGGGGGTTCAGTGCAAAAGTCTGCTTACAAATAATATATCTTAAGACAGACATTTCTTTACACTGCTTGTGTCTGCCACCCACGGTATATTATTGGTAAGAGGATCAATTAAGCTACAAGTGAAAGTGAAATGTGTATGCTGTATGATGTATCCCAAACCAAAGTATGGATGGCAAAGTAACAATTCTGAAAGGTAAACAGTAAATTGGGAGATTTTGTCATAGAAGTTTGGCATGGTGTCTCACTCTGTAACTACTCATATACCAACCAATTGCATCTTCATGTGTGTCCCTGCAGTTGATCCGATCAAACGTAGATTGTTTGTGGATTTGTGGCCACGGCATCCCCCGTTCTCTGTGGCCTCTCTCTAGTCTTCACTGACACTCACTCTCATGCACACGGGACACCTGACATTATCAAAGCCTCCATTGTGTGTGTGTGTTATCGGGCGAGGTGTTGAGCTGAATTGATCGTGCGTGATACAGTTAGCAGCTGGTCTCAGATGGATGAGTCATTGCTGGTCAGTCAGTTACCTTGATGCATTGCAACCTCCCTGGAAGATGTGTCTTTATGTTGTGGGACAGACAGGGCGGTCCTCTCATGGGTGGCCTGTGGCGGGCAGTCAGCCAGGACGCAGTCAGGACAAACCTGTCCATCCACAAAAGGTTTTTTTGGCTGAAGTGTTCCTCTTTTACCTGAGCTATCTTAATGTAGTGCACACATAGTTTTATTTGGTGTACCTGAGGATTCTGGTGACAGAGGGAGTTGGTACAGGCGTGACTTCAGCATGGCGGACAAGGAGAATCAAGTTTGAGTTCAGGTCCATTAACATTTAGATGCACCATAACATAACTTTTGTTTTTTTGTTTTTTTTTTTAATTATAGGCTCATTAACAAATATGCTGGCGTACGTCAACATGCCGCACTCTTTGGCCCTGTGATTGGTCGTCACATCTCGTTTAGCGTGGTTTCAAACAAAAGTTCAGGTTGGTGTGAATCGAACTGGACTAAACAACAGGACTGAGACCACTTTTTAAGGTGGGCCAAACTCTGGTGTGTTTCTTTTGTGGCGTGAAAGCAAAGCGGACCAACCACAGTGACGGGACTGTGTGATAGCAATAGTCCTAATAGTTCCTTCGCAGTGGGACATCTAAGGTTCTTACAATTAGATAAGACCAACTTTTAAGATACAGAATTTGTTATTTTTCATATTAGGCATCATTGTCTTGTCGCCAGGGATACAAAACCCTGGGTGTAAAGACGGAGTGGAACCAACCCAGTTCCCCACATCTCTGAGATTTTACACCAGAAGGGGTGAACCACGGAACACCCCCGGACCATGTGCAGATATGTGCCAGGCTCGCTCTTGCACTTCCAGCATCCATTGATCAATAGTTCTTATTAATTATAAGTCTAGTTGGTGTCCATTAATATCTGTGTACTATTTTATGTTGAATACATTTCCCTCTAGTGTCTCTGGTGCCCCCCCCCCACACACACACACACACACACACACACACACACACACACACACATTTGATATAATATCTTGCCTGGTGGTCCTTCTGCCATATTACTTTGAGAGAATTACAGAAATCACTTATGGAGTGAACATTTTGTTAAACGTTGAAGCTCTACGAACTTCCTGAGGTAATGCGAAGTACTCAGTTGAAGGGTTGCTTAGTGGTTCAAGATTTGATTTCCTCTGCAGATCCAGATATGACATAAATATCCCTCACTCATGTAAATCACTGATTTATATTTACTCCTTCAGACAGCCATTCTTTCCAGTACTCCATTCCTGTCTGTATTTCAGGGTTATTCCAGGGTGAGGAGTATGACCGGTTTAAATGTGACATCCTACAAGCTTTATGGGTCGTACTCCACACACTCCTTGAGTATCGTTTAGATTCTTATTTTCCACCTGTTGTGGGAGAATGGTAATGGGACAATATGGTGCAGGCAGGCTCCGTTCTATAGTTACCCAATCCAAATCCAGATCAGCTCCATCCCGATGTTTAGCTTAGTTTGGTTGTCTCGAAATATAGATTATATGCCCTGACATCTGGAGTCCTGCTTTGTCCCTGCCCGTGCACATCTCACTCATTTTGATTCTGGGCTTCTGTCTTATCCCACAGTTTTGTCGTACTGCTTATAAATCGAATCAGAAATCTTTAAAGGGAGCATCATAAAGAGATAATTAAACTGGGGAGCCACAACCGTTTTGATTACAGCCACTTTGCCCCAAAGCGAAGTATTGTCTTTTAAATTTTACACAGTGGTGGATCATAATTTAAAGTAATTATTTTATCCAGATTTAGAGTTTAACCCCTGGGTACTTCATTCCAACTGGCACCCATTTCAAATGTAATTGAGACCACTTGAATTGAATTACAAGATTTTGAAATTATGGGAAATTTTGACATTTGGGAAATGACGCCATTTGTATCTGAAGCCTTAGGGTTTTTATTTACAGTACTGATCTATGATTTAAAGGACGAGCCAAACCTAAAGAAAGAAAGCCTTTTTTGGCATCCAGAGAGATGGCAATGACTGGGACGCTACTGGAGGAGTTCAACTTCCTGATATCAGACAGAATTGTCAACTCATTTCACTCCCTTTCCATCTTCAGTTTGATATTGCCTCCAATCTAACCGATTTCCGTGGGGGAGGGGATTAGATTTTCCCTAACAAATCACTAGAGACCAACGCATCTGCCTGAATAAATGCAGTTATCTCCTTAAATTGTCAGCTGAGGACCTTCCTTTTAGGGATGCCCCCAACCAAAGATTTTCCTAGTCGACTAGTAGTTGTTAATTCATGCCATTAGTCAACTAATGACTTCTTGCCGGGTTTGGCTCCTGACTAGTAGGGAGCAGCCCTCCTTCCTTTGATGAAGCTAAGCCGGTCAACATTAGTTACAGATGGCAACACTTTCTCTAATCGTGAAGGTAATACTTCAGTCTGTATTTTACAGTCCACATTGATTAAACTTATAGGTCTATAATTTGAGGGATCATTGAATATCTTTTTCTTTTTTTTTTGGAATCAATGATATTAATGCTTCATTAAATGTCTTTGGCAAAGACTCCAAAGTAAATGCTTCCAGATAAATCGTTTGTCAGGATAGGAGCCAATATGTCCAAAAATGTCTTATAGTATTCAATGGCAGAGCCATCCACGCCTGGAGATTTTCCCATTTTCATAGCTGCAATGGCTCGTCCAACTTCGTCTTCAGTAATTGTTGCATCCAAGGACTCTGCTCGTTGAGATAATTTTATGTTAGAAAAAAAAAACTGATTCAACTTCTCCTGATCACGGGCGTCTGGCATGAAGTGCCCGCTTCAGGTCCCGCCGCAGTATTTCAGTTGGATTGAGGTCCGGACTTTGACTGGGCCGATCCAGAACAAATCTTCTTCTTCTTCTTCTTCTTCCTCCTCCGCCACCATTCTTTGGTTGCATTGGTAAGACTGCTTTGGATCATTATCATGTTGCATGATCCATTTTCGGCCAAGCTTTAACTTCACAACCGATGGCTTGAGGTTGTGCTCCAGGATTTTACAATATTCATCAGAATCCATAATTCTCTGGGATTGCACTCCTGCATGTGCTGCAACATCTCTTTTGTTGGGCTGAACAATAGTTAAGCAATAAAACTAAGTTAGCGCCATGAAACCCGTTTGCGCTCATTTTATCAACACAATCGCTGTTAGAATTGAGTGAATCAAATGTTGGGAACGTATTCTGTCGCATAATTCACTCTGTGAGTGAAGAACGAGGCGCTCAGTGAAGCCGTGATACAGTATATTTGACAGTGACGTGGCGTGATCTTATCTTGGTCCTTCCTTGGGTTTGGTAGTGAACAATCATTAACACATGCCACATAAGTTCAAACGAACAGGCAGGGAGAAGGTAGTATTGACACAGTATTGAGACCCGGCCAACAGTCACCACAACAGTTGCAGAACGAGCCCTGGAATCCCGTTCAGCTTGTAGTTCTGCTGGCTGCTCACCCCTCCTACTGTTTCCCCCGGGCCTCCAGTCTGCTCCTCCACCACAGGCCTGTGTCTGCATGTGTGCTAGCGATGGCAGTTATGTGCCACGGGGGGCTGAAAACAACCACACGCGGGCATCGGTATCATTCGTTCGTGCCTTATTTGTTTTCTGAAAAGAAAACGAAATACGTTGAAAGCAAGCCCAACTTTATTTCAGCTGATCAAGGTTGTTCGTTTACTGTTTGTTTGTTTTTTAAGTAGGCTGACATATTGTTATTGGAGTTTTTAACTCCCAAGTTAAGTTTTTTTAAAAGTCAGCACAGCAACATGCAAATCTGAGGCTTTTTTGTTTTTCCATAAGAGCACTGTTGGTGTGTGTGTGTGTGTGTGTGTGTATGGGGTTAGATCATAACGTATTTGCAACGTCTGATGCCAGACAGAACGGCAAAGGTGAAAGTCCAGCTGTGTTACTCACCTGTCGGATGCTCCATGTTGAAAGGCAGGACAGGACTTTTACAGTCTTTTCACGTGAAAGCGATTCAAAATGGCAGTCAGAAAAAAAAAAAAAATTTCACCACTGTACCTATGAACCAGAATGAAAATGTAATGTAGCTAGAGTAAAGGCTACACATCCTGCGCAGACAGGCGAAGCACTGAAGCTGCTGCTGCTGTTTCGCTAACGTGCTGCTTTCACCACGCTGGTTCTTTTTTCTTTTTCTTTTTTTTTTTGTCATGTGCATTGTTTCGTATATGCATGCGTACGTGTTTGTACATCTGTGTGTGTTTCTTCGAAGAATCCAGAGATTAGCCAAAGAGCAGACTAATCCTTTCCACTGCAGGTTCATGCAGTCCGTCTGTAATCAGCTGTGGTCAGCATGTGATGATGTAACAGCACACTTATCGGGTTTTTTTTGGTTTTTTTCCTCGCTGCGTCTTCCTTTCTACGCTGGAAATGTGCTGGCAAAGGGCGCCACATTTACGGGTTAACGTTAGGTGATTTTCCTGCTTAAAATTGAACTTTAACAACGCAAAACAGGGAAGGATAAATGTGTGTGTGTGACTTATTAACTTATTAGTTGTGTAAAATAAAGGACAGTGTTCATATAATGGTCAACTAACGGCGTGCGGTGTGGCCTGCGCAGACAAATAATGGCTTGTGTTTGCAATGAAGTCACATCACTGAAGCTTTAATAAGCTTGTCGTCATTATGCTTTCTCTAAACATCTGTCCTCTCGCCATGTCTCTGCCTGACTCCTGTCTCCTGGTGAGGTTGTGTTCTGACTAGGCCTGCAACCAATGATCATTTTCATTATTAATCTGCCAGTTATTTTCGCAATTAATAGTTTGGTCCATAGAACACCCCCCCCCCCAAAGAAATCACCCTAATTTTCAAGTCCAAGATGATATATTAAAATGTCTCTTTTGTTCTACCAAGATATTCAGTTTACAGTAAGAGAAATTCTCAAATTTGAGAGGCTGGAACCATCAAATCTTTGACATTTCTGCTTGAGAAACGACTTAACCGATCATCTGTCGATCGACGAATCGATTCATTGACCAACTGTTGCAGCTCTTGTTCAGACCCACTCATTCATTTCAGTGAGCTCTCCTGAATGTTGGTAGAGATGGGAATCCTTTTCGGAGGGGAAAAGACAGATAAAATGCTACTCCTAGTCCTAAAAGTAGAACCAAATAATGTGTCGGTCCGGACTGCCTACCTGCTCTGAGAAACTAAGTTAAATACAGGCCCTGATTTCTAGGTGTATTTTTTATATATATTTTTATTTTTATTCCTTTCGACATGTTCATGAATCAGATTGTATTTGTGAACAAAGGCTCATGTTTGCCAGGCGGTGTAAACGCAGTGTGAGTGGATGTCTAAGTTGTGTGCGTGCGTGTGTGTGTGTGTGTTCTGAGTGTGATAATTATCAGAGTTCATGATTCAGTATTTAACATTAAAGTTACAGTACTAACAATTGAAGGGCTCCTTTAAAAAAATGTGTGTCTGTGAGCACCCGCCCCCCCAGGTCTGAATCAAAGAACCAATCAGGCGGTGAAGAGTTTATGGTTAAATGAACAATATGTTTTCAATTTACGTTGATTTCCTTCTGATTGAACTGTTGACTAACTAAATTGAGATGTCTGCAAATCATCGTGTTACTGTTCTTCAGTATTGTATCACCGATATGCTAAAACATTAGCTGTTGTTTATTATTCTTTACTGCAGTAAACATCCTTACCAGGCTTTAATAGCTAAACTTTGCGTTGATTCTCGTGCCATCTTTGCGTTTGTTGCAGGTATTTTGCAGCATCCAGATGGAACAGTCCTGAAGCAGCTTCAGCCTCCACCCAGGGGTCCACGAGAGATGCAGTTTTACAGCATGGTAATGCCTATGCATTCATAGCCTTACAGTCACGTACTGGAGGGGGACACAACAATGTGAACACCTGTAAAATATGCTTTAATAGAATTATTGTTTTCATTCATTCATCTTCATAGATAACAAGTGTTTGTACATTTATTCACTTTAAATAAACTGTTCAAAATCTGATATTTGAAAGATAAATCAAAATAAATCATGCAAGAATCTAGTTGAAAATCAGATCCCAGGAAAGGTGTTTTCAAAACGATTTATCATTTCAATACATGTTGATATTGCGATTTATTGTTCAGAATCACATCGCATATCGTGACGTGTTTGCAATGCGTAATATCATTCTTTGAGGCATTGTTACTAGGGCTGACCCAAATGCTTCGAACCACAGACTGTATATAAAGATGGCCGACGCGTCTCCACTTCCTCCCACTGTACAAACATGAAGCCAAACTCTCCCGGATACGGCCGCCGCCATCTTGCGCTGGTGATGTAATTTGGAGCCTATTCTCTATTGAGGTCCCGCCCGACCCAATTGTGAGCACACTGCAGTCAATCACAGCTGTCAATCATGACGTTTCACCCCGTTTTAATAGCATCAAATAAGAAATTAAAACCAAACTTATCAGGAAAATGAACACCTGAACAAACATCAGCGTGAAAAGAACTACCTGAAATGACAGAAACCATCTTTGGGGGGGGGGGGGGGGGGGGGGGGGGGGGATTTGTTTGGTCGATGACCCATCTGCTAACATGGAGGGGGCGGGGCTTATGACCTATACTGCAGCCAGCCACCAGGGGGTGATCGAGATGTTCTGGCTTCACTATTGGGGAACTGTCATGTTGTCCATCTTTACACACAGTCTATGCTTCGAGGCTTCTACCGTTGCCATGGTAATCAACTTCCAAATCAGTATTCTAATGCTTTTTTTTATTATTGTTATATATGCAAATATGAATATATGTAATTGTTGAGTAGAGGAAAAGTCCAAATCTACAGGCAGATGTATGCAGTGAAAAATGATACAGGCTTAAACTAATAATTAGTGATGAAATGATTAGCTGATTAATAGAATAGTCGATCAACAGAAAACGAACCAGCCACAGCTTTGATACTTGATTAATTCATCATTTATTACATAAAAATGCACAATGCAAACAGCTGCTGGTTCTGTCTTGTTCAAGAATGAAGCCCGGTTCCAGACCACCACCCCTCATTTTCTCAGTGATTCAAATAGATAATCATAGATCATCTTGGACCGTTGGTCAGACCGAACAAGCACTGTTGGACGTCGCCTCGGACTCTGGCAACCGGTGATGGATCATTTTCAGGATTTTCTGACATTAGATAGCCTCGATAATGAATTCAGTCATCCAAAAAGTAACCGCCAGATTAAACCATAAAGTGTACACTAAACATGCAGCATCCACATGCATGCACAGTATAGTATGATGATGATGATGATGATGATGATGATGATGATGATGGTGGTGTGTGCGTATTTATGTCCTAGGTGTATACAGAGGACTGCTGTGATCCATGCCTTCTGGAGCTCCAGAACCATCTGCCCAAGTACTACGGCACCTGGTCCTCTCCTGACAGCCACAATGGTAAGGTGACTGACCTCATACATGCAGGTTAGGTGAAGTGCTATGATGCCGATGCTGATATTGATATGTGGGAGTCTAAAAAAAAATAAAAAAAAATAAAATCCAATAACCAATATTATACCATGGTCAGGGTGAATACTCGATTCTGATTGGCTGCAGGGTGTCCATTAATTCCTGACAACGGACACACTGTTTTGAATGAACGCACTGGCTACGTAGTATGTCGGCCTAATGAGTAACCGTAGCAACAGGGATGTAGTCAAAGCCTCCGTTTACAATTTATTGCAACATGTTAACAAGCTAACATCTAATTACATCTAATCACATGTATTTCATTGTATACACATGTTACAGTTGAAAACAACTTGTCAGTGTAACCAGGCAACAGTGTCACCAGATTTAATCGGGACGCTGTGCCAAATGACCATGGGCATTTCTGTCCTGCAATTCCTTGTTATATATATATATATATATATATATATATATATATATATACAGTAAGCTAATATCTGCCGATATATCGGTCTAGCTCTGCTGGTGACCCCTCCGGCCCAGTGTATGCTGGAATCGGTCCAGCCCCCCTGCAACTCTCGGTGGGACGAATGGGTAAAAGCCTCATCCGTTTCAGGATAGTATCAGTGCAGTTTCAGCTATACATTACACTTCATGTAATGAATTTCTTCTAAATGACTCCCATTCTTCTAAATATTACATATATTATTCATGTGATATGAGGGAGGATTTTACTGCAGGTTTGATAAACTGTTGGGTAAAATCCTCCACATCCACATCCGCTCTGTCAGTACTTCTCTAACAGGTAGTCAATAGTCAAGGAAGTCAAGGAATCGAACCAAATCAAAGCCCCTTGCGTGCAAAATCGCAATACAAGGTGCTTAACAATGCAAAAAAAAACACAATACAATGAAAATAAACAGTAATATAGGGAGATAATAACATAGGAAAGACCAGTGCAGCACAGTAGAGGAGACAATAAACCGATTCATGCTAAGCTACGAGCCTGCTAGTGATAAAGTGGAAGAACCTCCATCATGTCGGAAACATCGTTATGAGCAAAATTGACAAATAAAAAGCCAGCATCTGTCTCATAGGAACAAGCTAGTAATGACTCCACACCGGCACGTCATCATCATCATCATCATCGTCATCATCATCATTCTTGTATCTGTGCCACTGCCTCAGACCTGTACCTGAAGCTGGAGGACGTGACTCGGCGCTTCGCCAAGCCGTGCATCATGGACGTGAAGCTCGGCCAGCGGAGCTACGACCCGTTCGCCTCACAGGAGAAACGGGAGCAGCAGATCCGGAAATACCCGCTGATGGAGGAGATAGGCTTCCTGGTCCTTGGCATGAGGGTGAGTCTGACCCTTTCGTGCCGTCGTGGAGGATCTCCAATCTATCGATGTTTAGGATTTCGAAACTCAAGAGTGGGGTTTATGTGGTGTTCAGTTCAGTTCAGTTTTATTTATATAGCGCCAAATCACAACAGAAGGCGTCTCGTGGCACGTAGAGCAAGTCGATAGAGACACATAGAGACAGGCAGAGATGTATAACAGCACCAGTAGTCGCCATAGCAACTATAATTATAATAATAATGGATGTATGACTAATAATAGTAGTTGCAGCTGTAGTAATAACTGAAATATGACTTTTCTTTTCCATTAGTTTGAAGCTGGTGTACTTCAAACTGGCCTCTAATGGCACCCCCATTAGACCTGAACATCCGTTTTACTAACTGACATCAGAACAGCGCACTGTGACAATTACACATTTTGTCCAGCCCCTAGTCACGCGATAACAGAAGTGATTGATAACGCCTTTCACACACACGCGCAGCAACGATCAACAACCTGAAATAGAGTCAGTGTTTAACCCCCGTGTGATGCGTGAAATATGTTCAGGTTGAACAGCACACACACACACACACACACACACACAAAGTGGACCTCCATCCGCGTATATGGCTGTTTGTCGAGCCTCTGTAGAGTCCCTAAACCTTAAGCTCAAGCTGTGGGGCAGTAAACGCACACAAGCAAATGGCAGGAAGGAAAGACAGAGCTTCTTATCTGTTGGGAAGGAAGAGATCAGTTGGCGACCTGTTGTCAGCAGCAGCATCATCATCATCATCAGTCTCCTGGTTTTCCTTGCCTGCAGCAAGACACAAACAAACCACACCCAGTGAGCTGAATTAACGTGTTTTTTGTTTTTTTTGGTCAGCTTTTACATTTCTGCTGACCAGCTGTGCTCTGACGAAAAAAAAAGACTCATTTAGGCTAGTGACTAATTAGAGTGAACTAACCTTGAAAAGTGTACAAATTAAGCACTCTTTTATCTCTAATTACTACAAAATTACTTACTATTGTTGGTTGGGGGTTCGATCCCCGGCTGAACCCTAAGTCGCTCCCGATGGAGACCAGCACCGCGCACGGCGGCTCGGTTGCTATCGGTGTGTGTGTGTGTGTGTGTGTGTGTGTGTGAATGAGGAACCGTGAAGGTTGAAAAGCGCTACATAAGTGAAGACCATTTACCATTTATTTAGAAAACAACATTGAAATTAAAAGCTCCATAGACATTTCTTTTTATTTTCAGTCTACACCGCAGCAGCCTTGTGTTGAAAGTCGCCGTTTCAGCAGAAGAAAATAAATCACGGCAAATCATTTCCCAGGCCAAGTTATTCATCAACTCCTCAGAGGGAAGGGCAATCCAGTCCTGGAGGTCCACACTGCTAAGGCTGTAAATATCCAACCTGTAAAGGCCTGATAGTGTTTGCCTGATCCTCGGTGTAAATGACATGAGCTTTATGGCTACGTGTCTCCGCCCTTTGCAAACCGCTCATAAATGTACTACACAGCTTTACTTAAAGCTACAGCAGGCAGTATTATTGAGTTATTAGTAGATTTAATCAACTTTAACGGAGTTTTGGGAGTTTTAATTATGTTGGTAAAACGGGCCTAGAGGTGGGTTGAATGGAGTTGAAGAGGTTAAAGGCAGCCAGTGTTTTATTTATTTATTGTTTTTTAGTGTAGTACTAGCCCACGTTGTAATTTAATCAGACGGTTCGAAAAACTCCTTTGTACCTTTTCAGAACATGGAGTTTTGAACAGAATGAATCTGTCGCTGAGCTGGGAAAATACTTCCCATACTGACCTCTGTTGTGTGTTTGTTTAGATGATTACCACTAATTAGTGGTAATGAGCTTCCTGATGGAGGAACGATAGTGGTGGTGGGGGGGGGGGGGGGGGGGGGGCGTAAAAAGAGGTGATTTAAGTGTAGTTCTGAGGAGAGAATCTTCCTGGTCTGAATGTGAAGCCCCCCCTCACTCTAAAAAAAAAAGATCCTGCTCATTCTCGTCCAGCTATTTTGCTTCTTTGAGCAGCAGTCTGTGGATCGCTGTGTTGGAGTTATCTTGAGTAACAATGCGCTCTTATTTTGAAATAAAGGCAAATGAGTAGAGAGCTGAAACCATGATCAGTGTTAATATGATCACGTGGTTGCAGTTTTACATAGGTAGGTTTGTTGGGAGGTCGATTCATGGACACAAGTCTCGTGATTGGTGAGGTTCTCCCAAAACTACCCCCCCCCCCACACAAAAAATCCAGTCAGTTCACAGCAAAAGGAGTCTTTGTTGAGTCACGAGCAAAACATTTGCCACTTGTGTGTGTACACAAATAAACATTAGCATACTGTGTGTTTTAGGGATGAGGAGCAACGCAAATACAGCAAACACGCTCTGAATACAATGTGTTTTCCTTTGTTCCAGGTGTATAAGGTGTGCAGTGACACGTTTGACTCCTACGACCAGCACTACGGGAGGGGACTGGTGAAGGACATCATTAAAGATGGTGCGTGTGTTTGTTTATGCATTTGTGTGTGTGTGTGTGTGTGTGTGTGTGTGTGCATAACACATTTAACAAGTGACTCACTCTCAAGTGATCACATGTTTTAATGACATGTGCTGACACCACAGACTGTATGTAAAGATGGCCGACGCGTCTCCGCTTCCTCTCACTGTACGAACATGAAGCCACGGCTGCTGCCGTCTTGCACTGGTGACATCTTTTGGGAAAATGTATTTGACGTGTACTTTGATTTTTTTTAGTCTAGCCCCATGTCCCATCTGCTAACACAGAGGGGGGGGGGGGGCTTATGATCTATACTGCTGCAGCCAGCCACCAGGGGGCGATTGAGATGTCTTGGCTGTCATGTCGTCCATCTTTATGAGCAGTTTATGGTGCTGAGAGAGGAACAGCCAATCACAAGGATTTTACCCCTCTCCCCCTCTCTCCTCTCCTCTCTCCTCTCCTTGTCTCCTCTCCTCGTCTCCTCTCCTCCAGGCCTGGCTAAATTCTTCCATAATGGTGTTAGCCTGAGGAGGGACGCAGTGTCAGCCAGCATCCGCAGAGTGCAGCGCATCCTCCGTTGGTTTGAGTCCCAGCGCCAGCTGGCCTTCTACGCCAGCTCACTTCTCTTCGTCTATGAGGGCCTCCCCTCCTCTTCCTCCTCGTCCTCCCTTTCTTCCCTTCTTAGCACCCCTTCGATCAGTCCAACTGCGGGGAAAACTGCCACGTTGGCGGGCGACAGCGGCTGGGGTGGGGCGGGGAAAGCGAGACAGGAAGGGGCTGGGCGGGAAGAGGAAGTGGCGGAGTACAACAACAACAACATTCAGGTGTCTGTGCCCTGGGACTACAGCCTGGCCACCATTTACACCAACCAAACGAAAGGTGGCCACCACCACTGTGACAAGGGTCATCTCCATGGCAACAGTGGAGACGGCGATGCCGTGGCGATGACAGTGAGCTCAGTTTCTGGAGATAACATCTCAGCGCTGTGTGAAGAAGACAACTCCGCATGGAAACGGACAGGCGAGTTGCGAAAACAACCACCGAACGGAAACGGAAACAAATCACAACTGGAAGGGAAGGGTGAGGACGGAGAGGGGGAGGACAGCGGCAGGAGGAGGAGGAGAGAGGAGGAGGAGGAGGAGGAGGAGGAGCAGAAAGGACGAGGAGGTGACGCCACAGAGGGGAGCGGAGGAGACGCCGAGGTGGAGGTCAGGATGATCGACTTCGCCCACGTCTTCCCGAGCGAGAGCCACGATCACGGCTACATCTACGGCCTCAAGCACCTGCTGACGGTGCTGGAGCAGATCCTCTGTGACGCCGCCTAGAGCCTCCCTCCGCCCCTCCCTCCTCTTTGCCTCCCGACCCTGCTCAGCGACCCCGTCTCCGCCACGTCAACCCATCGAAGACCTTCGGAGGAGAGAGGGAAGAATCAAAGAAGAATCATCGTCATCTCACCTGTTTGTGATGGTCCATCATCGTGTGTGTGTGTGTGTGTGTGTGTGTGTGTGTGTGTGTGTGTGTGTGTGTGTGTGTGTGTGTGTGTGTGTGTGTGTGTGTGTGTGTGTGTGTGAGTGTGAGCAAAGTGGAGGTAGTAGAGGCTGACAGCTGTGATCAGCAGCACTACATGCACTAATCAATCCATGAAGGCATTGCGACCCTGCACTTAAACGCAAACACCGCCAGACGAGCTCTACAGCGTCACCCGAGGTTTTTGAAAGTCTCATGCCGAAAAACACATTTTTCCGTTTGAGTTTTGGTGAAGATGAGGACGGTCAAATTACAGAAGTCCCTTTCATTAGTCTCCACGGAAAAACCAGCAATTTGAACAGCTAAAATTTAGGGTTCAGAATGGGCCCCTCGAGGGTTAAACTCATACAAAATAGCTGGAAGTGTGCGAGCGCCGGGTCAAATCTCACGTCTGGAGGGTGTTGAGCTTTAAGTCAGGTCGTCAAATTTTGTGTTTTGTTTTTTTTTTTGTTTAAAACCACTGTCTACAGGTATCTAACTCAGGTAAATTTACTGTAAGAAAAGATGCTTAAAATATTACTACTATTATCCTCTCAGCAAGACGATCCTCACGCTGTCTGGTTGTTCAGCTCGAAACAATTGTTTTTATATAGTCTCATTCAGTGTTTATCTTGTGTGTCGTGATTGACCTTATCTCATCATCGTCGACCGCTTCACCTTACGATGACCTTTCATGTTGTGCGTGTTTCTGTTTCTGTCATGGCTGGTTCTAATTGTCGTACACGTCGGGCTGCCAAATCACCTCTTCCTCTCTGAAAGCCTGCGCTCTCTTGTGCTGTGTTTCTTCCGGTTATTTGGCGTAACCTCTTTCTAGCCCTAGTTTTAGGAACGGAATTGTATTGCTGATGTCATAACTTGTACTGCCAATATACTTTTTTTTTTTTTCCTTTCCTTTCCTTTTAGAAAACTTTATTTATATCAAAAGGTAACGTTGCTCGCGAGTGGGTCTGACTTCAGCGCCATGGCTCAAGCGTTATTCTGTGATTTTAAGTTATGTGCAAGAATAGGAAAAAAAAAGAAAATCAACCATTCCCCCCCCCCCTCCCAAAAATCTGGTGAGATGATTGTTTGGAAGTGGGGTATTTTTTTTTTTTTTTTGGTTTGACAGATGCGACATGCTGTAATAACATATGACGTGCTGTGACGTGTTAACATGATGTGACCTAATATGATAGAACTTCCCTAAGGATTTTAAGATTGTAGTAAAAAGAGATTGGAAAACATGCTGCTTTACTGGGAGTCGACTGGCAGACTCACCAGAGTGACAGAATGGTAAAGAGAGAAAGACAGCGACTGAATGGTTTCATGTCATGTTTTGGTATGTTTTTTTTTTTTTTTGTTTTATGGGGGGTGGGGTGGGGGGGTTGCTAGTAAAACAGAAGTCCCTTTTACACAATGTTAATGTTGCTAATGTCATATTTGGTAGGGTTGACTAATATGGGCTTTTAGGCTGATACACAGACTGACGCTGCGGATATTCTGTATTAGAGCTGCATCGATTACTCGATTGATCGATTGAAAGAAAATTAGTTGCCAACTGTTTTGATCATCTAAATAAATGGTTTCAGTCAATTTTCAGGCAACGACGTCAAACGTCTGCCGGTTCCAGCCTCTTAAATGTGAGGATTTGCTGCTTTTCTTTTTTTCGTTTATGGCGGCAAAAGGGACTGTTTTGGACTGTTGGTTGGACAAAAGAAGCAATTCGAAGGTGTCACTTTATGAAAAAGGCTCATCACGATTTCCCAGAGACAGTAAAATATTTATCGATTAATCGTGACAATCGGCAGATGAATCAATAATGAAAATAATGGTTAGTTGCGGTCCCATTCTGAATGTCAAAGGTTTAGTGAAACTGTATGAAGAGCAAAGTTTTTTTCCGTTGAAGCCAGTTGATTCATTTAGATTAGACTTATGGAAGCCCAAAGCAACCTTGGTTTGTCTCAAGGGTTTTCGTTTGACAAAAAAAAAGAAAAAAGAAAATCACAAGGACCGCTTGTTTTATTTCTGGAGCTTTCAGCCACATCTCATGACCTTCGTTCGCAGATTGTGCTCTGGAAAGTGGACCTTGTAATTCGATTTTTTTTTTTTTTTTTTGGTTTCCATTTTCTAGGATGAAATTTCGAGCTCCAATTCAGTTGTGCTTCTGTTTACACACATATCAGAATCAGAAATACAACCCTGGATCGACAATAAAGTATGGAAGTCTTTCATGTCGCTTATTTCAGGCAGGGGAATTTGAAAAGTTCAAAATTCGGTTTGGTAATATGCATCAATAAAGCACAATAGAAACAGAACGTTACAGACTGAAGCTCTCGTAGCAGTTTTTTTTTTTTAAACTAAAGACACGAAGGACATTTAGATCCGCACCTCAGTCTGATCTGCAGTCAGTCCCACATATCAGTCTAACCCTAACCTTCCAGTGAGACTCAGCTGTGTGTTTTTAAGCTAATTTGCTGTAATTTGTTTTCCTCAAAGCCGCGTGGTTTCTGTTCAGGGCCTCCGACTCCACCCTCAGCTCCGCTAACACCGGGGGCCGCTTTAAAATGTGACGTTAAGGCCCCACTCTGACTTTAACCAATAATATGCACAGGCCTCTTCAGTTTATGTAGCTCGTAATATGTGAATATAATGAAGAACATGAAAACTCGATTAGATGTGTTTATAATTTGAATTGGAACCAAAAGAGATGGCGGAATATTAGAATCTGATATTTTCTCTAACGTGTCTTTTCAATGAAATTGATCATTTGTTAAAAAATAATCAAGTGGGGGAAAGTTTAGGAGTCTTTTTAAAGGATGTTTACAGGGGTTCAAAGAATTGATTTCTTTTTTATTTGTTTTTTAATCACTGCCTTATTTTCTGTGGATGTCTCCATGTCGTCTCTTGTGTTTTTGAATATTGATTTATTGATCATTCCGGCAGCTTTGTGAATCTCCTCTCTGTGTTTCCAGCCTGTTGTGTGATGACTAACTAACGAAAACCATATCTTCAGCATTAGCATACAGGGCATTGATCGGTGGCATTGGTTTAATGATCGACTCACGGTGATGCGACTTGAACTCGCTTTCGAATCGGCGCGAGGAAAACCCCCACAACTTGTGTTACTGAGGCATTTTATTTCAGTGCAGGTGGGCAGACTCGGCATGTGTCGCACACAATGGAGCCTGAAGCGTGCCATTGGAATGATTATAGACTTTCACAGCGTATGTAGTAATTATAATTATATCAACGGGTAAGATCAATTCAAATTACATTTAAATGATGCAATGTTAAAGTAAAAAAAAAAAAACCAAAGAAGAATTAAAAGATCATTAAATTCGCCAATTAGCAATTCCGGTGCCTTATTCTGTCTTTAAATGAAGTGATAGCTGTTGGCGACGTTCATTTAAATAAATAAGATTTTGTTATTCCACGCGCAGTTTTCACTTCATGTTTCGCCACTTAAAAACCCCACCGGCCAGCAGGGTGAGCTCCGATTGGCCTGTTGTTGCGTGTCGGCAGGAATCCGACCAGTCAGAGCTCTTGCTGTGGCTCTCAGTGGGTCGGACATGATTTCTTTTTCCTTTTTTTTTTTCTTTTTTTTTGCCACTCTCCTCATACATCTGTTGAAATACAGTGATGAAATGAAAACTGTAAATGGAAGGAATGTGTTGTGGAATGGGAAAAAAAAAAATATATATATATGTTTATAGAAGTCATTCATTCAGCATATAAAGTCAGAACAAGGAAATAGAATCATTAATTGGCAATTATTTTATGATATTCAAATGTATGATACCTTTTGTAAAGGTTACATTTATTCATCGATTGTAACTCAACACTTGTAAAGGTCTATAACTAGTCCAGTGGCACACCCCAGGCTCATTCTGTGCTGTGTGAATCTATATAAAGTATATTTTCATGCCACAGTAAAGTGGATAGACACCAGTTGCCGCCTCCAGGGTAGAAGAAGATAAAATAGTTCCACAAAGTAAATGCAATTAGTAGTAAATGTAGCACAAACAGCACCGTGGTCACTTAGACCCTTTAGTGACATCTACCTGCGGCCTGTCGGTATTGCAGCAACACAATAGACAGCTGGTCCCTTTTTTTTTTTTTTCCCAAATGTACCATTTGAAGTCAAATGAAAACAAGACCTTGTTTTTGCAGATTGTTCTGCGCAGTCAGCGAAGAGGAGCACCGCCCCCGCCTCCTCTGCCTCGAAATGTCCCAGTATAATGTCTGGATGCACCCACACTGGAACAGACTGGATGCCATTGCATTGTAGTCACGCGGGACTAAAATATGAAACCAAGTTGCAGAGCATTTGCTGAGCAGACATGCATCATGCAAGAACGATACCACGCTGCAGTATCAGTCCAGCTGTGGTGGGGTTTTTTTTTTTATTTTGTTTTTGTTTTTGGTTTTTTTCGGACTTTTCTCCGCTGATTATAAGGATGCAAAAATGTCAAGACAAGACTGACAATGGCAAGTCAAAGTGAATCTGTGTCTCGATACGACGCTCTCCTCATTCGTTTACATCTCAGTTGCTCAACCTCATGACCAGGAGAAGGGTCAGTTAGAGGCCAGAACATAATTTCTATTCATAAACTTTTTTTTTTATTTCTTCTCCATTGTCTTTTATTTGTCTATCATGCACTGCAGACTAAACTTCAACGTGAATCATGCAGTTCTCGCAGGAAATCAAGCAGCTGCCCGGAAGGTCGGACGTCAGTCTAAAACTTGATGGTTTGCTTTGAAAAACGGGCCGCAGTAATCCGCAGTAAATGGGGTAAAACATGCCAAACTACAGCAGTATGCTCCCTTAATGGGGGGGGGGCGTCCTCCCAGTCAGATCAGAATCCTTTGCTTTTCAGTTAGGACCAGCAGAAACCATTTGACCCTTCCTTTGTTTGCGTTTGAGCTTTTTGAGGTTTTGGGTTTCTAATGCCGCATTTATGTCAAACGAAAAAGAAACCATCTCAACGGTTCAAACAAGCTCACCCGATGAATCGTACCTTTCACTACACGCAGCAACCCCAAGCTGAGACGGACTGCATTGTCCAAAAACACATATATACCGTCTTTCCTTTTTTGACACAAACGCAGCATTAGGGAAAGGAGAGAGATTTCACATTGTACACATTTTACTCCATATATCTGTTTGTTTTTGATTGGCTGGGATAATCCTCCAGCACTTTTCTTCTTCTTGGGTGACAACCTCTGATCCACGGAAGTGTCTTCATGTGATGCCTGATTGGAAACTCTGAGGTTAGTACGCGCAGTCGGTGTGGCTGGCTGTGACATGCCGCTCGTGTTGGGGTAAAAGCTGAGCGGTGCGAATGCATTAAACAAAACCTGTCGAAGGATCTAGAGCGTGCCGGGTTTCAGTTCGGCTTCTCTAGTGTCGGGCTCCTGTGAGTTGTCCGCCGACGGAGAGACGCCCAACCGAAGTCCAGACGCATGCAGTTCAGTGAGGAACTTGAACCTGGTTGGCCCCGTTTGAGCCCCGTAATGGAAACTGGGCTCTTAAAAGCTCCACATTGTGGATCATGGAGAGCGTTTGAATTTTTATATACTGGATTTAACATGTCTTATAAATGAGCCTGAAGCAGAACAGAAAATATCATCAGTGTACATAAGGAGAGGAACTCAAAACAGTTAAAAAGTCCCTCTACAAACTACAAACCTGATAACTCGTTATTTTTTCAACAATAAAAATATTAATCAAACCGTAGTAGTTTGAATTGTTTGTTTTGTATTTTGCTGAACGTCTTGGCGGTTCTCGTTCTTCTATTTTGTGGATCAAAAATACTTGAACCTGGAGTTCTCAACGCTGCCAAGAGGAAGTAGCCACAGGAAGTAGGAGGGATAATAATATGATGACATAATGACCACAGGCACCGAACACAACTGGGTGGGGATTCTGCCAACAAATGAACTGACAGAATAGCCGCGTTACTGATCTGTGGAGGGGATTTCGACGTAGCATTGAATCCCAGGCTGGATCCATCCAAGAACTGGTTACTCAGTAATGAGCTCATAATCGATACCTGGGGAGAGATGAATCCGACAAATAGAGATGTTTTTTTTCCCTCCCACGCACAATGTACTGCTGGTGTTTGGGGAAAGACGGACAAGGTTGCCGGTTGCCACATAGGAACTACGGACCTTTCACGGGTTACTGCGACGAAAAAGCAACACTCGAGTATCTTAAATAAAGCCACAGTTGAACAACTAACAGGAAATATGACTATAAAACTCTCAAGACTATTCTATACGTAAGCGATCAACCAGACCAGGAATCTATGGAAGCCTGTAAGGAAATTTAAACGTCTACAAAGGACACTTCAAATATTATATATATATATATATATATATATATATATAACTGCATATGGAGTCATTTAAACTAGCTCCACCTCGAGCAGCTACAGCAGTGAAATTAACAATCAAATAATATATTTAAATAATTTATAAATTGATCTGTCACAGGGACCATTTTTCTGAATATTTTTACTTTTTTTCCCCAATTTCAGTTTTTATTTAGATAGTAATTTAGATCTCATGACACTTCTAAGTCTGGACTATACTTCTAACGTACTCCTAATTATAATAATTTGACACTAAGTATATTTTGTGAATAATATTTTGACTAAAGTAGGACTTTAGATGCAGGGCTTTCACTCTATGGACTATTTGTACAGTGTGGTATCTAAATGATCTTCTTCCACCACTGTATATCATAATATCTCCATATTCTATGCTCCGTTTTCCAATAAGGAAAATGATTGGTAACTGAGGGTTCGACCAGTAGAAGGAGCCGATATTGACTGATTACTTACTTTTTAAAGTGTGGAGTTGTCGTCACTGAGCGCACACACACACACACACACACACACAGACAGAGGTGTGAGAATGAAATCATTGTATTAAGTCACACAGCCTTGCAAAGACTTTTATGACATGCCTGAGTCGAGGAATCACAACAGTTTTAATTCATCAAAATACAAAAATAGCATTTATGCAGAAAAGAAACCAATACTGGTTGGCACATAAGGAATGGGAGCTATGCTCATGTAGTGCCTGCTAAAATACCTATTCTCCCAAATATGTAGGTAAGTCCTCAACTAAAACTGCATTTATCAAGAAGACACATCTCAGCTACACTTCGGTCATCAAAGACAAATGTGACTCACAAAAATAGAAAGTGATCGATGTACACGTGAAATGTCTCAGTTTAACCGCCTGTGAATTTTCATATAAAAATATAATTATTTTTTTTAAAAAGAAAAACATTATCATTATCATCGTTATCTGCAAAGGTGCGCCATGAGCCAGTCGGTCAGAACAATCACTCACCCTCTGTTCATAAAACCTTTACAGGAACTCAGCGTGTCATGGTCCACTCTCACTGACCGTATGGGCGTGAAATTGTAAATTAAGTAGAAAAATCGCGACGCAAGATCAAAGACGTCCACTTGTTTCCTGATAACTGTGCTGCTAGCCTACTTGTTCTGATGCTACTTAGTGTCATTTTGCTCAAATTCATTAACTTCGAGCTGAAAAACGTCGTCTCGTTAATGGCTAAAAGTGTCCAGGAGGTCAATGCGTCCCGTCTGCGATCTGAGGTACCTGTGATTTAAACAGTTCGGCGTACTTGTTTGCCGTCTTTCTGAGAGTGAGATGTTCAGGTGTGTCAAGTGCGGAGCCGGGTTCAGGATTGTGGTTAGCCTAGCTTAGCATAAAGACTGGAGGCAGGGGCAAAGAGCTAGCCTGACTGTCAAAAGTAAAAAAATAAATGAATAACAGGCTGTGTCTCATTTATTTAACCTGTGCATAAACTGAAATGTAAAAAAAAAAATGAAGAGAATTTGTGGTTTTAATGCTGGAACTATTTTTTTTTAACAGCCAAGCACAGAGACTGGGAGCAGCTTCCTGAAGTGTTGTTGTCACAGTGAGGTTGCCGTGTATGGTACCATCTTGTCTGTACAGAGGCCAAAACCAAAACCTGTGCTCGCCGACTGTATCTGGTAACCTTCCCTTATAACAATGGATGCATCAGTTCTGGGCGGATGGATAAACTTGTTCGTCAAGAAATAGTTCCAGCACATAGCTTGGTACACGGGTTAAATAAACAACATACGATGTGTAAATAACACAGCTTTAGTCTTCTAGTTTTCACTTTGGACAGAGCCAGGCTAGCTAATTCCCCGTTTCCAGTCTTTGTGCTAAGCTAGGCTAACCATGTCCTGATTCCCGGCTTCATACTTAACACATGAGAGTCATGTTGATTTTCTCATCCGACTCTGGGAAAGTTAGTGTGTGTCATTCCAAAAAAAAAAATGTTGAAGTATTTCTTTAAGATCAGTTGAATCAAAAACAGCATCAAGGGAGGCGCACATGAAATTCCACATCAAAATCAACACCTTCACGCAGTCTTCTGTAAGTCATTAATGTCATTTTCTACTTTCCTTCTCCTCTTTTATAAAGGCATGATTGGATATTTGATCAGTGAGAATGTAAAGTGAAAATCATTTTTTTCCCCTACAACATGCACAACTATCCATTATTGAGTTTACTGCATGTGCAAAACAGGTCGCTCCTGCAAAGTCAGGCTGTTGTGGGTTAGCCGTGGACAGCTGGAGGTGGAGGGAGACATTCTTCTTGCTGCGACTTGAGACAAGTTTTTCCAAAATGTAGTCTCTGCTCACTATAGTCTCTTCAAGGCCTGTGGGTAGTACTTGAGGAAGATCCTGTGGGCGATCTCGTACGTGTCTCCATGAGGCTTGGTTGGGTACCTTCGGCCGTTGTAAATGAACCCCCTTTCTACCTGGAAAACCGCCTGATTGAAGGCGTCCTGCTTAAATGGTCGTCCACTGTCCAGACACTCTACCAGGGTGTGAACAAACAAGCTCCATCGCTGGGCATAGTAGTCCTCCATGAGGCCTCCCCACTCTTTGCTTGCGTAGTCCAGGATCTCACCACTGGGACCCCACAGAGTGAGCTGGTTTCTGGCGTTCATGTCATAGAGCTGCGCCTCCTTCTCATCTAGGGCTAAGGATCGGGCCCGCTCCAGCCATGTTCCCAACAGGAAGTTGCGGTCGCTACTCAGCAAACGATTGAGCTCAGGCAAGAGGTCATACACCAGCACCCCGCCTGCAGTCAGCAGCTCTGGCAGCTTTTGGTTCTGGAAGGCATCTGCGATGTCCTGGTAAAAGGATGTTGTCAGGACTTGTAGGACCTGCCGGGTCACATCCACAAGATCGTATCGGAAGGTCTCCTTGGACATGAGAGATGGAGCTGCCTCAATGATCAGTTTCCAGGCCTTGTACAAGTCAGCTGGGTCATACCAAAGGCCAGAATTCATGTGAAAAGAAGGCCGGCGCACCAGTGGGCTATGGTTGTGGTTTCGGTAATGCGGCACGGTGCAGTTGTAGACGCTGGCGATCAGGAGCCTCCACGCAGCGGTCAGGTTCTCTTGTGTGCTGCCATAGCGGCGTACCGCATACAGCGACACCCACTTGGACAGGTTGACTGGCTCCTTGCGCCAAGCCAGCTCGCTCATCAACTCGTACATCACGGGATTCTGCTCAATGCCCTCAGGTGTCATGCCTATGCCCACCAGGGTGGAGTTTGGGAAATGTAAGGCTTTAAAGGGCCCTGAATTGACCGTCTCCACTGTGCCAAAGAATCCACTGTTGCCCCCAAAGTTTTGCAGCATGCACCAGATGAAGGGCTGTCCATAGAACGACTCGGTGTAGGAGAAAATTGGCTCGGTCTCTGCAAACAGGTCCAGTACGATCATCCTTCCAAGGGGCACTCCGTGTAGTAGGGCCTGAATCTGGGCTGGCTTCCAGAACGCTGCATCACTGAAGAACAGCCAGCCTTGCATCAGCCAAATTGCCTGAGGATCGACTGGAGAAAAAGAAAAAAAAACGAGATTTGGATGAGGGACAAGAGGAGGACAGTTCTCAAACATGGCTGAAACTCACCAGGGAGCTCGAGGGAGGCGGTCTGTGTAAGAGAGTTGGACAACAGGTCATCCATGGGTCGTCAAACTGGGGCAAGCATTCAGACAGACACTGTCGGGTTTAAAACTCGCAATGTGAACAGAACGTTGTCACCCAGACACTCACCTGCGGTCATTGAGGCAAAGACAGAGCGACTGACTGCAGACAGGTAGGCGGTGTCCGAGGAAGGTGGAGTCATCTCATTGAAGGTGTCGGTGTTGTAGATGTGATCTGTACCAAACTGCTTCACCACCTGGGACAGATAGAGTGAACCGATCTGGAGGAAAAGTGGGTCCCGAGGGTCTAACATATAGGAGCATGAGAAGCTGCAGTTGAAATGAGCCCAAGGCCCCAATCTGGTTACATTGGCTTCTGGATACAACCTGAAATACAAGAAAGACAACAGTAGCACTACTGTCTCTAGCCATATCTTCATACACTGGTTATCAGGGAACTGAGTGGCCATAAACAGAACGTATGGATCCTGGGAGCAACCTGAGCTGGAGAGAAATGTCTGGCAGACTGAGCCCCGACCACAAAACAAAACACTTTGATCGAGACATCCTTTAAATATCACTACTGGTTTCGGCCTCAAAAGATCCAGAGGCAGCACTGTAATTCAGAAATGTGAAAAACAATAAACAAGCATGAGTCACCTGAGGATTCCCTTGGGAATGCTGCCAGAGAAGGCTGGCAGCACAGGGGTCATGCCAAAGGATCTCATTCGCTCTAAGATTTTAAACTGAAAAAAAAAAAAAAAAAAAAGAGAGAGTTAGAGAAATGTCACGTGGGAGGATTTCCATCCAGTGCTGCTGGCAAGCTGAAATTCATCAGCAAACATTCTAAATATACAGAAAAACTGTGATTTTAAAAAGGCCGAAAATCAATGGTAATTTGGGTTTGCAACAACTTGGGCCTCGTTTTTGTAGTTTTGGCTGTCACTCCGAGTCAGAAAGGGCAAGATACATGAGGCTGGAAACACACCCCAGATCAGTCAAACTTGGAACAGAAAAGCAAAGGCAACAGTAAAAGTATGGCCCCAAACTGGCCATTATAAACCAACCCTGAAGTTAGCATCGCCCTGGTTCCCTCCACTAAAAGCCAGTGGGATTTGTTCCATGGGATTTTGGATTATTGCAGAAAATAAACTCTGTGGCAAAACAAAAGTTTATGATTCTTACACGTTTTGTTCAGCGAGATAATCTTCACTAATGAACACCACTTTTATGATTTTTGAAGCGTAAATGGAATCACCAGAAGTAAAAAGCTAATAGGCTATAAAAGGAACTACACCACGGTCGCATTACTTCAACGTCACCACCGCTGAGCTTCACTTTGAAGAGAATATAGATAGATATAGATATATAGACAGATAGATATAGAGTATAAACACAACGAGGCTGTAAAGGCGGACTAGTGAGTAGATGACTTTCCATGTTTGGCATGAAGACGTTTAATGTCCGCGACGACCTCTGTAGTCTCATTTAGCCGCTTGTTAGCAACCGCCTTTTTTAAGACACGTAAAAGCTTCCAAATTCTACTGATGTATTTTATGTCGTAGAACAAAACATTGAAATCTCTTCAGCTTGTGTTAACCACAGACCTTATTTCAGGCATTTAACCAAAAAACCCACTGACTTCCGAGATGAGGGAACCGGAAGTGCATTCCTGCAGCACTCTATTACTTTCGTGAGTGCAATGTCATCGTAAACGATAAGAATTACACTGAAAACTACAAAAATAACACCCAAGCTGTGATAAACTGGAATTAACCGTTAGAGATTCTTAGTTAGTTCTTATTGTGAAAATACTCGTAGCCATAACTGTTCAAACTGAAGCCACTCTATGTAGAATAGTGATGTGATTATAGTATCTTTAAATGACTCTGATCGACAATCTTGATGAAAACGGGTGCAGCCTACGTGCTGCTTTCAGCCCATTCATCCTCAGTCTCTTTGTAGTTTAACACTACCAAAGAAGGACGCATGCCGAAAGATGATCCCATTCTACACATAGCGGCTTTTAACTGTGTCGACAAGCGTGGAGGTCTTAGTACTTGGAGGTAGAGCTGGTTCACATGCCAGGACTGTGGCAGAGGCCCACCAAACTCGAACATGTTCCCCATACGGTTCCAGGCAAGAAACGCCGGGCCAGAGAAGAACTCTTCGATCTCAGACTGGTTTAACCCAAGAGCTCGGTAAACCTAAAAAAAAAAAAAAGGCACACAACAAGTTAATAACCTTATGTTCACATATCAAGGTATGTGGAAGAGACACATTAGAGAAGTTAGAAGTTCCTCTTCCTGCTCTTATCTAACTGACTTCATTGATATTTACCGATATTGCATATTGATATTAGTTGTTACATCTGTTCCAGCTTTACACAAGCCGTTGCATTGATTCACTTGCTAAGGAACCTGACAGGTTTTGCGCTCACCTCTTGCCACAGGGCTTCTTGGCCAGTAAAAGCCAGCGGCAGATTGATTCCATTGAGCGCCATCCAGTCGATCTCTCTCTCCCATCTTGGCCAGTCCCACCACACCGAGGAGTAGCTAAAAGTGCAGACGTTCTGGTAATACCGGAATCTAGGTACAAACGCACAGATGTGGCGTTCATTATGAAAGAGGTAAGTCTTGCTCAGAGGAGATAACAAGGAAATCACAAACAGAACATCGTTTTTGTTGTTTTAAGATTCATTCAAAACCATGGTTAGTGTATTGTTAAATGACCTTATGGGTTTTTGAGAGATAGCATGTGACTCACATGCACTGTTCCCTCTAAGCTGCGCGCCTGCGCAATTGCGCACTGCTGACACGGTCTCCGCGCACAGAAAATCTACACTGCGCACAAAATAAAACTCCAAACTGAACTGAAAATAAAATAAAAATATAACAATTCATTCTGTGCTATTTTTCAATGTGAGTCAGTGAGTGGCCGTTGACTGGCTGCTCCAGCGAATGATGCGATTCACATACTGTAGGTATTTATGCAGTAGTCGCAGCTAATCAACGTCATTGACAGGCGTTCTTATGTGCAGCCACCGGTGTTTTAGCTAGCAAAGCGGTGTAGCCGATGTGGATGGAAGACACGCTAATGATGCTAAGTTCTGCTTATGTCGACCCTTTCTAATGATGGCAAAACGAACGGGCAGCGGCACATCCCCTCACCATGCCAAAGTAAAAAACAAATGTGGTTCTTTTAAGATGGAATGGCTGTCGGAATATGTCCAAACAGAAGAAAAAACTGTGAAACTGGGGGCACTTAATTAAAAGTATTCTAACAGAAATGTAAATGCTGTAATTTGATTCTTTTTATAAACCATGTAACTTGGATGGATGCGATGCTGGCGTGACCACAGTGCACACGTCTGATGTTGCTCACAGTGGTCCAAGGGACTGCTCACCGAGTTTGTGTGTTTGCTCTGACACATGAAAAATTAGAGGGAACATTGCTCACATGTAACAATACATTAAAGCTACAGTAGGCAATATTATTGAATTATAATTTCGGGTTGAAATAACTCATTTTGACCATTGCATGTCACTAACAACATTTAATTAAAGGGCTCCTTTGAAAAGATGTGCGTCTGTGAGCACCCGCCCCCTTTGTATTTGGTCTTTTAAAAACAGTGGACCAGGTCTGAATCAAACAACCAATCAGACCTGGTCCAGTTTTGTGTGTCTGTGTGTGCTCACAGACACACATTTTTTTTTTTTTTAAAGGAGCCCTTCAATTAGATATTGTTAGTGACATGCTATGGTCAAAATTAATTATTTAAACTGAAATTATAATTTAATAATATTACCTACTGTAGCTTTAATAAATATCATTCATTTTTATATATCGTCAGCTGGACTCTTGGATTCACTCCAGCTGTATGAACCAAACTACAACCTTTGATCACACACCGGAGATCAGTTAACTCACTACACCCATTCCCTTACTTACATATTTTAGTGTGTTTACAATGTGCATACTGCTTGAGATTCAACCAAAAGTACTTAAGTATCAGGCATTTCAACTTGCAATTTCTATTGGGAGTTGTTGTCATATAACATTGCTAAAATAAAATATAGGTAAAACCACATAGGCACTGTTAAGAGACATCAGCCTTAGTAACCTGCAGCTTGGTAAATGACTGAAGCTTCCGGCTGCTGGCTTAGAGCTGCTCGTCACCACTAAGTTATAGTCATGGGAAAACTTAACTGTGCCACGCTTGCCGTGGCTTTTTCAAACTAACTACTGTGCACATGACATAACTGGGGTGAGCTGATGCACGTCTAATGCACAACAGATAATTGAAAGGAAGGGTCCTTTAAAGGGCCCGGCCCGCGGTACAAGTGTCCATACTGCGCAGAGTAAACAATGAAAAATAATGTGCGGCAACGCTCCACTTGTCATGCACCCATGGGTTTTGCTGTGCTGTGCTGCAGTGGAGGGGGCTGGGGTTACATGCTCCCCAAATACTGCCATCATAGAATTGTAACACAGACATACCATGGCAACCCCCCCCTCCCATCAAAAAGGTTTGATAATACTTTGTGTCTAATTTGCTGGACAGTGTGGAAACTCTGATAAAACACACAGCATCTCAGCACCCCTATGGCTCTTGTGACAACTCGTCGCTGAGATTTCACACGGGAGCGGCTCCTCTTTTCTGGTGAAGATCTTTGGCTGCCACTGAGAGGGGTTGGCACACATCCAATGTACAAGCAGTGTGAAATGCATTTGGTGGGAAAACACCATTTTCAAAAGAAGGTTGGTTTTTTTTGCTGATGTCGGTGAAATCGCACGGCCAATGAATTCTACAGACAGTACACACAGGCCACAAAAAAAAAAAAAAAAGTGTATTTGCAAAAGCAACAGCGCGCGCCGGTCTTCATCTGCCGTTTTTAATAAATGTGACATCAAATGTTTTGTTCTTGAATTTTTTGTCTTTTGTGGGAAGTCTGAATTTAGAGAGAGTCTGGCATGTTACTGTGGGTTTTTTTTGTTTTGTTTTTACAGCTCACTAAGCTCAAAGGTTTGTTTGATTTCCCTCTAGTATAAGTAGTATAAGTGTAAAAACACTTAATTATTGGTGCATTATTCGATTATTAGTGTATTGGTATTACGCAGCATTTTAATGTTATATCTGGTCAAAGTGAAGATATATATATATATACTGTTGGGTAGTTTAATCTACAACAAATCTTGACCCCTCCCCCTCATTGAGGTAGACCCTGAACCCTAAGCTGCTCCTGATGGAGGCCAGCACCTCGCATGGCAGCTCAGTCGCCATCAGTGTGGGTGGGTGGGTGGGTGAATGAGACCTGAACTGTAAAGCGCTTGGGGAACTGTGCAGGTTGAAAAGAGCCAACCAAGTGAGACCATTTAACATTAACAACCAAGAACATAAAGGCACGACGGCATATAATGGAAATACTCATGCATGGTCATACCCAGCTCTGAGGTCTGACAAACTTTCAACTGAAGTTGGTGATGCTTTTCTTTTTGTTTGTGCAAAGGGTTCCCCTATATATATATATATATATATATAGATATATATATATCTATATCTATATAGATATAGATATATATATATAGTGCTTAACAAATGTATTAGACCACCTGTCATAAAAACACAAATACTTTAGAAATCTGTCAAAAACGTGTTTCAAACTAAAAATTGTATTGTTATTTATTAGGCAAATAACAAACTGGAACAACTAAATAGTCCTTATTCACATATATTAACCAAAAATCTTAATATTCTGTACGACCTCCTTTGGCCCTGATAACAGCTTGCATTCTTTGCAACCACAAAACAAATGTTTCTGTTCAGGAATGCAAGTAAATAATGTAATTTGGCATCTCAATCAAAAAATAATAATGTGCTTTACTATTTTTTTCTGCTTTTTTGTAAAACAGTACTGGGTGGTGGTCTAATACATTTGTTAAGCATTGTATATCTATATAGATAAACAGATATATATATACAGCCCTTCAATTAGATATTGTTAAGACATGCAATGGTCAAAATTCGTTGCTTCAACCAAACTTATAATTCAATAACATTGCCTACTGTGGCTTTAAAGTGCAGCACTTTAATAGTAATTGTACTTACACCCCACCCCTAATAAAACATATACAGTGCTGCAAACTCTGGGCCACTCCTTGGAGAATCACTTAAGGTCTTCTGGTGACGTCCAACGCGCACAAAGGAGTAATTAAGCACGTCGTTTTTAATTAACGAGTACTTATTAACTCGGCTAGCTTCCGAAAAATAGCTGGCGCTCGAGCCTTCTCGTCGACAACAAACTTCAGCTAGCAAAGTGGAAAGTCGAAAATGTCCGCGGAATTTCAACGACGTGAGCTCTGCTTGGTGTGCCGGGTGTACGCCGAATGAAAGAGCCGACGATAGCGGTTCTTTGGACCGCGGGTGCCTTCGCCAGTGTGCGAACATTGCGGGACCTGACCTGTGTTGGGTGTTGATGCGCAGGACGCCGGTGAGCTTCGGCAGGGGACGGGGCAGATCCAGCTGGTCACCAGACCAGGAAACATGGCAGTTGCAGAAGTATTTCAAATAGTTGTAAATGCCAGAAGCCAGGGCCACTCCGGTGCTGCCTGTGGCGACTATCTTATTGTTTTTAGTGGACCTGAGCTCACACACATCCAGGCTGTCGTTGGAAAGGCTCCTGTTGACTGACACTATGAACTCCGTAGATCTGTTCCCGAGCAGGCGTTTCAGGAGCTCGACCACAGCTCTCCCCTGTGCCTTGTCGCTGGCTTTCGGTTTGATGTGGTCCAGAGTTGGAAACTTACAATTGGCGGTCACAAAAAGACAGAACACGACGACCAGAGCCAGGCAACAGCCTCCCCTGGGTGACATTTTGCTCCCCAGTCAAACGAAGCCAGGGTTTCCCACCGCAGCGCAGGTTTAAAAACAACTTTATCAACTGTACCATTTGCAAATAACCAGGAAGCGCTGGTTTACAGAGGGGCTGCCAGCCAATCAGAAAGAGGGCTGCTGCCTTGATTGTACCTAACAGCCAATCAGAGGATGCGGTTTCTGAAAAGAAAAAAAAAAAAAAACAATTGCCAGGAGACGCCACTGTTTGTCATGTGATCCATCGGTCATATGATGGTTATCTTACAGAAGGCACCTGGTTTCAGGTACAAGCTTGATGTCGTGATCGTGTAATAAAACGCACGAGGTGAAAAATGTTTGAACTTAGTGAATCATTGAATGTCTGACTGCTGAGACATCCGGGACAAATGGTTCACATATGTGCTTGTAAAGGGTTATTACTTAACAGGCTCTTCTTTTTAGTGTTGGTATGGTCAGTCACATCAGTCACTTCACTTCTAAAACAAATTAACTGTTTTACAAAAAAGCAGAAAAAAATAGTAAAGCACATTATTATTTTTGGATTGCGATGCCAAATTACAGTTATTTACTTGCATTCCTGAACAGAAACATTTGTTTTGTGGTTGCAAGAATGCAAGCTGTCATCAGGGCCAAAGGAGGTCGTACAGAATATTAAGATTTCTGGTTAATATATGTGAATAAGGACTATTTAGTTGTTCCAGTTTGTTATTTGCCTAATAAATAACAATACAATTTTTAGTTTGAAACAAGTTTTTGACAGATTTCTAAAATATTTGTGTTTTCTCATTTTTATGACAGGTGGTCTAATAAATTTGTTAAGCACTGTATATATGTATATATATATATATATATTGGATTATTATTGGAGATGGGGCATTTTCTACTAGAGTAAAAAGAAGGTAACATAGTAGTAAAATAAAGTAGTAAAGTGGAGTATAAGAAATACTCAAGTAAAGTGCTGTACTTACAGTGCATCCGGAAAGTATTCACAGCGCTTCACTTTTTCCACATTTTGTTATGTTGCAGCCTTATACCAAAATGGATTAAATTCTTTTTTCTCCTCAAAATTCTACACACAACACCCCATAATGACAACGTGAAAAAAGTTTTGAGATTTTTGCAAATTTATTAAAAATAAAAAACCTGAGAAATCACATGTACATAAGTATTCACAGCCTTTGCTCAATACTTTGTTGATGCACCTTTGGCAGCAATTACAGCCTCAAGTCTTTTTGAATATGATGCCACAAGCTTGGCACACCTATCTTTGGGCAGTTTCACCCATTCCTCTTTGCAGCACCTCTCAAGCTCCATCAGGTTGGATGGGAAGCGTCGGTGCACAGCCATTTTCAGATCTCTCCAGAGATGTTCAATCGGATTCAAGTCTGGGCTCTGGCTGGGCCACTCAAGGACATTCACAGAGTTGTCCTGAAGCCACTCCTTTGATATCTTGGCTGTGTGCTTAGGGTCGTTGTCCTGCTGAAAGATAAACCGTCGCCCCAGTCTGAGGTCAAGAGCGCTCTGGAGCAGGTTTTCATCCAGGATGTCTCTGTACTTTGCTGCATTCATCTTTCCCTCTATCCTGACTAGTCTCCCAGTTCCTGCCGCTGAAAAACATCCCCACAGCATGATGCTGCCACCACCATGCTTCACTGTAGGGATGGTATTGGCCTGGTGATGAGCGGTGCCTGGTTTCCTCCAAACGTGACACCTGGCATTCACACCAAAGAGTTCAATCTTTGTCTCATCAGACCAGAGAATTTTGTTTCTCATGGTCTGAGAGTCCTTCAGGTGCCTTTTGGCAAACTCCAGGCGGGCTGCTATGTGCCTTTTACTAAGGAGTGGCTTCCGTCTGGCCACTCTACCATACAGGCCTGATTGGTGGATTGCTGCAGAGATGGTTGTCCTTCTGGAAGGTTCTCCTCTCTCCACAGAGGAACTCTGGAGCTCTGACAGAGTGACCATCGGGTTCTTGGTCACCTCCCTGATTAAGGCCCTTCTCCCCCGATTACTCAGTTTAGATGGCCGGCCAGCTCTAGGAAGAGTCCTGGTGGTTCCGAACTTCTTCCACTTACGGATGATGGAGGCCACTGTGCTCATTGGGACCTTCAAAGCAGCAGAAATTTTTCTGTAACCTTCTCCAGATTTGTGCCTCGAGACAATCCTGTCTCGGAGGTCTACAGACAATTCCTTTGACTTCATGCTTGGTTTGTGCTCTGACATGCACTGTCAACTGTGGGACCTTATATAGACAGGTGTGTGCCGTTCCAAATCATGTCCAATCAACTGAATTTACCACAGGTGGACTCCAATTAAGCTGCAGAAACATCTCAAGGATGATCAGTGGAAACAGGATGCACCTGAGCTCAATTTTGAGCTTCATGGCAAAGGCTGTGAATACTTATGTACATGTGATTTCTTAGTTTTTTATTTTTAATAAATTTGCAAAAATTTCAAAAAAACTTTTTTCACATTGTCATTATGGGGTGTTGTGTGTAGAATTTTGAGAAAAAAATTAATTTAATCCATTTTGGAATAAGGGTGTAACATAACAAAATGTGGAAAAAGTGAAGCGCCGTGAATACTTTCCGGATGCACTGTAGTTACATTCCACCACTGAACTGTAGTTGCTGACTTACAATGACAAAATAAAACATTGTCATTAGCCACTCATTACCTTATCCCCCTTAAATTGCCTAAATATAACTGATTTGACAAAATGCAAAGATGGATCTTGCCCTTAGGTGACTCCCCCTCCACACAAACACCCACACATAAACACACACACACACATGCGCATAGGCAACTCTAGTCTTTGTCCCTTAATAGTGAATCAATAGGTGAGATGAGTCACGTAGAAAAAAAAAATAAAAAATAGGCTTCTTTGCAATTGGTCAGAAACTCGTTCCACCTCTTTCAAAGTCTCTATATAAATACGAGCAAGACGGGCGACTGTCCCGTTTTCTGCGATTTGGGGAACATCCCGGTGGTGAGAAAAGATGAAACAGCTGCTGTTTTTACTGGCCTTGGTCTGCACCAGCCGCGCTGCACACCAAGGTGAGGCTGCCAATAACAGAACACGGTCGTGTTTTTATGCCTGGTCTTTGAACAAGCGCACTCGTGACCTACCTGGTTTCAAAGTAAGACGTGAGCTCTTTTCGAGTTATGTACGATATGTGTTTTTAATAGACCATATTCTTATTTATATAGTAGTTCAAACAGCGACAAACTGTTTGTGTCCTCTGAACTTGTGTACTGCGTTTCATCATGTGTTGCTACTGTGTAAATAGTACAAGCCATTTTAGATGTTCACTGTGAGCGAGGGTGCAGGTTTGGTTTCAGAAGGAGTGGCACCTTTTTCAACCTTCACGAATCCCAAAGCGCTTTACGGTTCAGGTCTCACTCACACGTTCACACACAGCGATGGCGACCGAGCTGCCATGCCAGGTGCTGGCCTCGACTGGGAGCAGATTCAGTGTCTTGCTCAAGGACGTTTCGACTTGACGGAGGGGAGCCGGGGATTTTTCTTTTTTTCTCTTTTTCACATAATAACACATCTATGTATCCCTGAGCAAGTCAGAGATGTGGGTGGTGACTCAATGAATGTCCTACATTTCTATAGATTTGTATAATTCCCGCAAATATTATGATTTAAAATGTGTTTTTGTGTTTTCTACGGCCGATGCAGAACGCCAGAAAAAGAAAAACAGATCAGTATCACATGTGAAAAGTGTCGTTATAACAAGATATTTTCACATTTATTATGACATACAAGCTTCAACAGCTTTTCTTGTTATAACAATATACTATCTCAGAACATGAAACGTTTCATGTTTCATGCCTGTGGGTAGCCTGACGTCTTTTTCATAAGTGTACTCCAAAGTGTGTCAGTACACCATGACGTCACCGCCGGGCGTGTTGTGATTGTCATCTGCTATTCCTTTGCAGATCTTTCAGAGAAGGTTTTTACCTTCCCACTGGACAGCGCGACGTCTTTTGTTAAGCTTAATGCCAGTGCTCAGCAGCCCATCACAGCTCTGACTGTCTGCGCGAGATTTCACTCTACAAAAACCCGAAGCCAGACTCTGTTCTCCCTGGCAGTCCCGTCTCAGTCCAACGCCTTCCTGCTCTACAAGCCCTCTGTCGGAGTATACCGCCTGCACGTACACGGGGTGGCCCTCGATATCAACGGGCTGCCCGACGACACGGACGAATGGAACTCCGTCTGCTGGACGTGGGACTCCACCCACGGCTTGACGACACTGTGGGTCAACGGGAAGCGCAGCGCTCGGAGTATTCTGGCGCAAGGTGCCACTCTCACTGGTGCTCCCATTATAGTTCTCGGTCAAGATCAAGACAGTTATGGTGGAGCCTTTGACAGAACTCAGTCCTTCGTAGGGGACATCACAGACGTCCACCTCTGGGACAGCGTCATCTCTCCGTGTGAAATTAGATTCTTTATGGAGGGTAACGCCATCACTCCAGGAAACCTCCTCAACTGGAAAAACCTGCGGTTCTCCACCACTGGCTCTGTGTACGTGGAGAAGAGTGACTTTGATAAACTGTCGTGCTATTAAGTTTATATCGACAGCTTGCTATAAAGATTCAACGTCTCATCAAATAAATGTGCTTTTTGCTCAGACTTGAAGAAAATCAGTGTCCAAGTCATTTTGTCCGGTATCCTGTGGCAGAGACACATTTATTCTGAAATGTTCGATCAGTGTCTTTTCTTCTGAATAAAACTTTTGTTTTTTTTACAAACAACATACACAAGCATACAAATACAAAAATATAAAAGCACAATTAATAACAATAAATGCACAAAAGCTCAATCAACCAAATGCTGTTGTTAAAGGAACAGTTTGGGAAATACACTCATTTGCTTTCTCTCGGAGAGCAAGATGAGAAATTAATAGGAATCTCTGTGAGTTAAGAGCAGGAGTCAGGATGTACTTAGCCTAGCTTAGCATAAAGACTGGAAGCAGGGGGAAAACAGTTAACCTGGCTCTGTCCAAAGTAAAAAAAAAAGACACCTACCTCTAAAGCTTACTAATTATCATGCTGCATCTCTACACAAACAGAAATGGAAAAACGACCGTTTGTGTGTGTGTGGTGGGGTGGTGGGGGGGGGGGGGGGGGTTAGACTTTAGACTTTTAAACCCTCAATGAAGCTCATGTGTTTGTGAAACAACATTAAACAAAACCAAGATACAAGAAAATACAAATCAGTGACAACAAAACACAATGGAATATGACTAATTAGAAAAAAAAAAAACTTTATTATCATGTCCCCAATTCCCAACACCAATCTTACAGCAAAATGTAGCATGATATGGAAGTAAATATGAATTTCCCAAACAGGCCACGGGCTGTACAGAAGGTAGCAAAAACACGAGGCAGCAGTGAGCTTGGATAACAGAGTTACACTGACGACAAACATACATTAAGTTGATTTAAAGTCAAACAAGAGAAGTGCTGCATTAGCAGCAACATCAAATAACTGGCTGGTTTGAGCATCAAAGTGCTTGTTCACTTTTGCTGATTTAGCACACCCCCAACGTTTGTCTTTCACCTTTTAATTAACAATCGGACAAAAAAAAAAGGACGAGGCAAAAAAAAAAAAAAAGTAGCGCGCGAGTTAGAAAAGTGTCCCATCTTACACTCGAGTCACCTGGCATTATTTGGTTGATTTCGACTCATCTAGCTTTGTTTCACAGTGAGTTTTCCTGAGGTTTGCTGTGTTAACTTCCATTCTAGGCGAGTTGTGTTTTCTAAAAAGGGATTAGACATTCCTTGGTTGAGGCTGGTAGCAGTGCAGTGTTAATGACGATGGCTTTCAAATGTCCTGTATTGACGGTGCTGCCCCTTAACAATCACATCTACAGAGCCTCTGTATTTCCACACAAAAGACTCTAGAAAAAGCTCTATATGCAGAGCAGGATGGGGGGGTGATTGTGCTCTGGCAGTTTCAGAGGCAGTGTACATGGTAAGCGAACACTTCTGACTGAAAGCAGTACTACAAAGTATGAGGTATGAGAATTCTCCTAAAAAAGGAGTCCATTGACAGATAAGACAGCACATACAAAGCACTTAAGGTTCCATTTTGACAACATACATTCGTACCACAGACTGTATATATAAACATGGACGACACGGCAGCTCCCTTAAAGTGAAGCCCATACGTCTCAATCGTCCCCTGGTGGCTGGCTGCAGTATAGGTCACATAAGCCCTGCCCCCCCCCCCTCCATGTTAGCAGATGGGACATGGGCCAATCGAATACATATTTCCCAAAGATGGTTTCTGTCATTTTAGGTAGTTCTTATCACGCTGATGTTTGTTCAAGTGTTTATTCTCTCTGTTCTGATAAGTTTGGTTTTAATTAGTTATTTGATGCTATAAAAAAAAAAGGGGGTGACATGTTACGATTGACAGCTGAGATTGACTTGCGGTCGAGTCGGGTGGGACCTCGATACCGCGGATCCAGTGGGAGGAAGTGGAGACGAGTCGGCCATCTTTATATACAGTCTGTGATTCGTACATGGAATATGTTCTAAGATTCTCTATGAATATTTAATAGTCATTCATCGTAACTGCCGCAGTCCCACTTCCACAAAGCAACACTTAGATGTTGGGTTGACTCTTAAGATAAAACGGTACCCGCTGGGTTAGGGTTTGACTGCCTAGGACTGGCTTCAAATATTTGAATCCGTGTGAGAGGACCGAAACAACACAACGGTCCCTTCAAGTCATTCGGTGAAATCGCGATTACCGATTGATTGACTTATCCTCCACTCAGAAACATGCCTCTGACTCCAGTGACGGAGCCTGCTGGTGGTCGTACAGTAGAAACAACATTGGTGAGGAAATCCATGGCCACAGATTGTTAACAATGAGTGAGCAGATTAATATACTCATGCGTTAAAAAACCAAACAGGATTTGCACAGTGTCTAATTTATACTCTGCTCTGATTGGCTGATGGTCACTGTATGGTGTAATAGAGGTGCTGCAGGAATGAGTCCTAAAACCCGGAAATGAGTCAGCATTTTTACACTTCCAGTTCCCTCGTCTGGAGGTCAGTGGATTTTCTGAATGGGGTTTTTTGGTTAGATGCCTGAAATAAGGTCTGTGGTTAACACAAGCTGAAGAGATTTCAACGTTTTGTTCTACGACATAAAATACATCAGTAGAATTTGGAAGCTTTTACGTGTCTTATAAAAGGCGGTTGCTAACAAGCAGCTAAATGAGACTACAGAGGTCGTCGCGGACATTAAACGTCTTCATGCCAAACATGGAAAGTCATCTACTCACTAGTCCGCCTTTACAGCCTCGTTGTGTTTATACTCTATATCCATCTGTCTATATATCTATATTCTCCTTCGCCGTGGTGTAGTTCCTTTATAGCCTATAACGTTAGCTTTTTACTTCTAGTGATTCCATTTACGCTTCAAAAATCATGAAAGTGGTGTTCGCTAGTGAAGATTATGCATCTTGTATGTGCATTCCTTCTACTATAATTTCCCAACTTGTAAAATACTTCAGTTTACTCTCGTCTTCACTGTTCTCTTGGCTTAGCAACCTGTGTGCATGCATTTCCACACCAGTATTTGACCCCTGCAGGCTCCGTGCAGCTTGCGACAACAGGACCTTTGTCAAGAACTTGAATGACTTCAGTAAACTCGGTTTGGAGGCTACAAATCTGCAACAGACTGGAGGTGTGGAGTTTGACAGACTCGGTTGGGAGGGAGATGCGACCGAGTTGCGTTTATGGGAAATGTAGGATCCAGTTTTTTTTTTGGAGCTTGATCTATACTAGGGATTTAAGTCAGGATATTTTGGCCTCTGCTACTTTGAGTTTCACCATTCTTTTTTGCTAAAATCTGTCTCTTCTGAGTCCCCTGACTTTATGAAAGTGAAATACTATAAACCACTGGAGGACTCCTTTAACACAATACAATGAACACGGAATGTGGGGCATTGTTGTTCTGCCGATAAGCCGGCAGCGGAGGTAGTAACAGAGCCGAATCGCGTCTGTCTAAAATAAGGCAGAGCTGGCAAGATGGGGCATAGGTGTAATGTTTTGATGACATGCTATGTATGCAATCCAACACCGGGGGGTTTAAAAAGCAGCTAGTAGCAGTTAGCAACTAACACAAAAAAAAGAAGAAGAGGAAGATGAAAGCAGGTAACCTACAGCACCGGAAATGTCGCGATGTATATTTAAAAAGGGTTTCTAAAGTACTTTGGGTAAACAAAGGCCAGTTAGAGTTACACTGACTGGTGACCGTCAGGGATTCCTTTCCACATTTCCAGGCTTCAAATTGAAATGACCAAAACAAATATCTAAAATGTTGGATCAGCAATCGCCAAGGCACCGAGGATTCGCGGGCTACAGACTATAACATCTGTATTTAATAAATTCAGGCACAGTAACACGGAACTGATCCGACAACGGTAAGCGATAACAAAAATGAGTTTTGCCATTTGACCATATTAATGTGACAATATTTACTGCTCTTCCCATTGAAGCCTAATCTGATTAGGCTGGTTAACCCCAATGATGCCTTGCAGGTTCTGCGACACATCAGGCCATTTTGTAAGGTTTAAAGAATGACCAAATAGCAGTTCAAATGATCATATTGTACCATTGTATTTAACATTTGTATTTAAAACTCAATCTGACAAAAGTGTTAAAATCAATAAGCAGATATTGACTTCATGTGAAAAAATTATAGCACCTAAGACAATTTGAACATTTTGCTGTGAGGCAGTGTAGTACAAAATGGCTATAATAGAAGTAATTAAGAAAAAATATGATATAAATAGCACCAAACGATAGCAGTTACAGATTTGAAAATTCCGTGTTCAGCACTTAAACCCAGACTGTGCAACCTTTGGAAGAAGAAATGAGAACAAACCCGCGATGTGATCACACTATCTGCGAGGCCCGTCAACATGTTGACCCATAGACTGTATGTAAAAGGCGGACGACATGGCAGCTCTCCCAAAGTGTAGGCAAAACGTCTCGATCGAAGATGGTTTCTGTCATTTCAGGTAGTTCTCATCACGCTGATGTTCGTTCATTTGAAGTGTTCATTTTTCTGATACGTTTGGTTTTAATTTGTTATTTGATGCTACAAAAAACGAGGTGAAATCTCACGATTGACAGCTGAGATTGACTGTGGTGTGTGCGCAATTCGGTCGGGCGGGTGTATGGGTGGGACCTCGACTGTATGGGTGGGCTCCACCCCCCGGTCACCACTGCGCAGACTCTGGCTCCAAATGATGTCACCAGCGCAAGATGGTAGCGTCCGTATCCGGGAGAGTTTGGCTTCATTTTTGTACAGTGGGAGGAAGAGGAGAGGCGTAGGCCATCTTTATATACAGTCTGTGGTCGGACCACAGCTTAAAATGAATGTGGGCCAGGGGCGTAAAGTGTGTGTGTGGGGGGGGGGGGGGGGGGGCAATGGCCCTTTCCCTGCTTTCCCTTCAGTTCAACACACTCAGGAGTCGTGCTGCTACAGTCTTACTTGGTCTAATATGGCCAGTAGCTTATGGTGGCTGAGTACTTGACATTACCAAGTCAGGAGGCTGACTTCTCCACTTGTGCTAGTGTGGCACAGAAAACACTTTGGTGGTTTTACCACAGAAGTCAAACTCAAAGTAAGCCTAGCACCCGACTTGCTTAGCTGTTTAGAACAGACTCAGCTAAACCTAGGACTTGCTGGGGGTTTCAAACACGGCCGACTGCTGCGTCAAAATGGCGGTGAGTAAGAGAAACTCAGTAAAATACCGCTGGGTGATTTTACAGTTCACCCTCAGTTCAATTGTGTTTCATCAATAGTAAAATAAAATAATATAATAATAAAAGAATGCCTCCCCCTGTGCTTTTAATACAAATGTACATCATATATGTCTCCTTAACATCTCCTGCGATATCAACAATAGTGCCATGCTGTAATCTTTGAGCAAAACAACACCATCTGCAACTCAAAGACTGCTCACCTCTCCTTCATTACCTTCTTTTACTCAAATAACGGCTGTTCTGATCCCCTACCTTGACGCTGCTGAGCTCGGGCTCAGTGACCTTTAGTGGTGTTTAGGTGGTTTCTACAGGACACAGCAGCTGGGTTTAACTAAACCACAGGTGAAGTTTAAACCGCAGCCTCAGAGTTTAAGAAACCATTTAAATTTGATTTCCGACAAGGCAGGTTAAATACTGTCTCTGTCTCAAAGCTAATGAAACATACTATAAATACTACTTGTGGTCACAGTGGCTGATGTTCAGCAAAGGTTACATAGTCTCACTTTAAGTCTTGGTTCTTTTATAAGAATTTTCTGGATTCACAAGATACTTTATTCTATTATTATTATTATTCGTATTTAGTCACATTAACCAATGTTAATTGTGTAAATGGAATAGAAAACTGTTAAAATAATTTTAAGAAAAGCTAGCGTGTTTACTGTGAATCTTTATGCAAAAGTCTCCCAGTGCCAGCTAAAAGCTTAACAAACACATACGAATGCACATAAAAACTAACTGTATGTCTCAGTTTGCTATAAAAATCCCATTGACCCAAACCAGCTCCACAAAACAGCCCTGAGAAAGACTGATGAGAAGAGTGCTCTCTCCACAGAGACACTAAAGCAAGCAGAAGGCTATCATTACCAAACCTGTTCTCTCAATTGCAGGTGTGGGTGATTCTGTTGAGATGAGATGGAAGAAGACCTGAAGGTGTGCAGCAGGTTCAGGTTCAGGACTGCTGACTGCTCCACTGGTTGGCCATAGGCCTGCGGAGCAGCTCCTCCACATGGCGGGCCACGTCCATCGTGTCGTCCAGGTCGAAGTCTCCGTCTGCATCCAACATGGTGTCACTCCTGAGGGGACAACAGCAGAGACAGAGGTCACCTTTTCACACTGTAAATGACTTTTTTATTAGATGTATTAGACAAATTTAAAATAAATCCCTCAAGGCGTGAATAAGTATAAGTATGTGAATATTATTATCAATACAGGAGCTTATCTTCAGTAAATAAATTCAACACATAAAGTAAAAGGAGCGTGCTTACATAGAGGGGTAGACACCAAAGTTGTTGGGGTGGCTCACAGAGGGAGAAGCTGTCTGGTCCATGAACGTGGGATTTCCTGCACTGGGTTCAGGGTTCGGAGTGGTGAATCTACCAAGAGTCAAATGCCACACATTACTTCAGCTATCAATATAATGTCTGTGATCACATGTCTGTAACAGCTCTACTGACTCACCACAAATTTCAATAGTGAGATATTACACGAAGGAAAATACTAATTTCTGATTGGCTGGCAGGTGTCGGCCAAAATCTCAAAATCTATCTTGGGGCACCTTAAATGCGTGGCGGGAGGTAACCATATCAACAGTGCCTTCAACAGTGTGCTCAACACTATCTTACAAGTTAACTCTTAGAGGTGAAACTGAACTAATTATGGGACAGACATTTCAAAATAAAATGACATATACATATATCTGTGATCAGCACAGTTTGATGACATTCCAACTATAGATGGCGCTACATGCTACAGCAACATGACACATTTTAAGGCCATAATTGTGTGTGTGTGTGTGTGTGTGTGTGTGTGTGTGTGTGTGTGTGACTCAGAGAATTAAATAGTACCATTGTCTGTTTAAAAACAAACAGACAATTTAATATTTTTATGCAGATTACTGATACTGGTAAAAATGTTTAAAACATTGCAGTGATTACACACGTTTTCCATTTGCGTTCATGATCGGCAGCAGTTTTAATTGTTACATTTCATTTCTCCTGTGTTCACACCTTCAGGGGGAAATCGTTCGTATCTCAAGAGGAAAAGCAATTTGTCTTGACGGAATACCAAAATTCATGCCAGAGTTCTGTTTTTACTTCAAATTAGACATCCAGTACAAAAGGTCCTTAAAAAAGGACAAAAGTGGCTAGGAACTACTATAGAGAATATTATTAGACATCCATCTCTTAGATGCGTGAAAGGTTTTGGGTGAAGTGATTTCGGATTTCTGTGGCTATTTTAGAAAAGAGAAAAAGGGCAACTTACTCTGGCACAACTTGTTTGATCTGTGGTTTTACGTATCCATCCACTGCTTTTGCTGCAACAGAGACGTACTGCTTGAAAACATATGAATAGTTATTTCAACTTTACAGTGTCATCATCCACGTTCTGAGCTTATTCCACCTGCTGCTACGACACCACCGAGTTATAAAAAAAAAAAGTTATTGTTCAGAAAGTAGTCTTCATTTCATTGAGGAAAAGCAACTTATTTGCAGATGTGTGTATTTAGCTCATTAGCGGTGATGTGTTGGTGTGAATACAAATAAGCGGGTCCGATACATACAGAGTGGAGGGGTGTAGTACTTGGCGAAGACCTCGTCTTTGGGCCGGTCAGGGTAGAGAAACAGAAGGTGGTTCAGGTCGCTGATGCGGTCAGCCAGGGAGCGAATGGAGAAGTCCTTGGTTGTATAAGGCAACAGATTCCAGACCAGCCTCTCACCTAGCCCAAGACAGGCACAACCAAGAATTACAACTGTATGTAAATGAATGCTGCATTTCAGCAGAGCTACATCTTTTGTATGCGTATTGTTTCGTTCAGTTACAAGTTCATTTTAATGACTTAGATGATTAGAAAGAATCACCCTAAGAATCTCACTCCGTGTGAGAGCGGTTTGGTACCTTGTTTGTTGGGGTTCTCAGCCACCCAGGCGATGGTGATGCCTCCGATCTCGGAGTCGCTGAACCTCAGCAGGAAGGTGCCGTTGGGTTTGGACAGCAGCATGTCCTGCGCCTGCTGCTTGTTGACAAAGCCCAGGATGGCCCTGTACACACACACACACACACATATTCACACACAAACACTCAGTGCCAGTGCACCTCCCCTGTCGTAGCAAGTGTAAAAGCTGTGTAATACGTTATATTGCTAACATTTTCTGTTCAATAAATGCATAAAAATAAGGTGATTTCGCTGATACTCTTCTGTTGAAAGGGGCAGTAAAATGTAAGAATAGTTCCAATTATTGCTTTACAGCTACATTTATTTTGTTTCCGCACTTCTAATTTATTTGATTTATTTGGGAACTGCACCAATTTCACACATTTCACACATCCTTGGAAGGACTAGGCATATGTGAAAAAGTAGGATAGAGCCTTTCGTGTCTCCAGAGGGAGCTGTGTGAAGCCTGGTAAACATCCTCAAGTGACTTTCACTTGAGTCAGGCTACATAACTCTACTACTAATACTAGCATAACACAACCAAATCTCTGACAGCGGTGGGGTTACATCGTGGGTGATAGTTGTCGGAGTGCAATGATAAATAGGTGAAGGAGTCTTTTAAGACACAAGACATTTAGTCTTGAAAAGAGTAACTTCCCCCTGAAAATCTTGTTTTTTTGCGGACCTCCAGTGGCTGAACTTCTCACCTTGCTGCAGTGATGTAGATGTGTACTCCAGGACAACTGAGCACACTTCTGACCACAGCCAGCAGTAACGAGTATGATGATGATAATTACAGCCGGCTGTTAAGTTAATCTTTAACGATACAAACAGTCCCGTTCTTTCGGAGGACCCCACCTATCCCTCCTCCTGGGGAGGTCAATTCTCAACCTTTCTCAACCTATGTAAATGTTAAGAGTTACTCTTCGCCCTCTGCCCCCCCCCCCCCCCCCCCATACTATATAATTTAATCTTACCTTGATCATAAATTGCTGTCTTGACCGTCAACATAAAACCAGATTCTTGCAAAAAAAGTCAGCATGAGTCATTACCCATCATTCCAGTGAGGCTTGAGATGTTTCTTCATGAGCTCCACAACTCCGTCAAACCACTGCCAGAAGGTGAAGTTGCGTCCAGGTAAGCTCTCCTGTACAAATGGAACATACTTACATCAGTATGTTTAAATGCACACGAGAAACCAGGTTACTCTGGTTAATAACTCTGGTGTGTGTGTGTGTGTGTGTGTGTAAGAGCATTTGGAATGAGCACAAGTTTGTGCGTGTGTGTGTGAATTTTCAGCTGTTGAACTGTGGAAACTCACCCGGTTGAACTGGGCCCAGGATATGGTCATGCTGCGGTAGTCCTCCGGGTTGTTGCTGCTGCTTGTAAAAGCCTTCTGTGCCAGGAAGACCAGGTTATCCTCCGAAAGGCCACGGCCGCTGTGCATCTCCGCCTTGTACTTCATGTTAAGGGCCTCGCACAGCTGGGGCCACAGCACCTTGTCTGGCACGATGAACGGCACCCTGCCCTGAGGAGATGAGGACGGAGAACAAAACAAGGTAACAGATGAAGATTTTACAAAAACACAGCAAGTAGGCCATTGAGAGTAATGAAATATGTTCAGCTCAATATGGTAAATGAAAACATAATCCAAAAATGTGGCACCACACTGATAACAAACTGTAAGTCTGATGTTATTCTATGTGTTTCTTATTCAAATCAAAGCCCACGAAAAGACCAACAATGTGTTCATGCTCAACACCCGCTGCTAATAGGTAATTCAGTGTTGATTTTGCCCTGCACATGGGATTTATTGATAATAAGAAAATATAGAACATGACAAGACTTATCCTTGTGTGACGTGTAAAAAAAGGCCAATGTGGGAAAACTGCCAACTCACTGGTTCAGCAAAGGCGTTGTCCCACAGGACTGTCGCTGTGGCGTTGTTGTCCTGGCTGCCATGGACGATCACCACCACAGGCAGCGATAAGGTCTGCAGGTTAGACACACACACACACACACACACACACACACACACACACACACACACACACACACACACAACAAGAGAGACAGTAAGAGCAGAGTCTTCTGGATTCATTCAAACTAATCAATTATTATTAATGTTTAATGCTAGTAAACATTAGGTATAGAGAAGTCTTAGACAAAGCCGTAAAAACCCCTGTTGAACTCCTAAGAAGACCAAGACAGTGGAGATGAAATCAGCAGCAGATGGCAAGACACCCAGTTATAAGAAGTCAAATGTCCCATCGGATTACTTTGACATGGAAGACCAGCTCGTTGCCTCCGACGCTGAACTGTGATTCAAACAGAACTGTGAACTTCTCCTCCGTCACTGACTCTGCACCTCGGCGGTCCGAACGCTTGATCCGCTTCAGTGACTGCAGCAGTGACACACACACACACACACACACACACACACACACACACACACAGCAAAAGACATGAAGATATAAGAAGAGATTAGAGACATATTCCGTCATTACAATAGACACAGCCAGTGTAGCATGCATTCTGAAACGACTTTGGTCATTAATTTTGATCTCCCAAAGCTACATGGGTAATGGGTTTCTAACCAAATAATGTAAAAACAATATTTAAAATACTGGTGAAAATACCAGTAATGTATCATTCTTACACCCCTAAAAAGATAACTAATAGAGTGCTGCAGGAATGAGTCCTAAAACCCGGAAATGAGTTCGCATTTTTACACTTTCAGTTCCCTCATCTGGAAGTCAGTGGGTTTTTTGGTTAGATGCCTGAAATAAGGTCTGTGGTTAACACAAGCTTAAGAGATTTTCACGTTTTGTTCTACGACATAAAATGCGTCAGTAGATACCCCCCCCCCCCACTCTGGAATTTTGAAGCTTTTACGTGTCTTAAAAAAGGTGGTTGCTAACAAGAGGCTAAATGAGGCTACAGAGGTTGTCGCGGACATTAAACGTCTTCATGCCGAACACGGAAAGTCATCTACTCACTAGTCCGCCTTTACAGCCTCGATGTGTTTATATATCTATCTGTCTATATATCTACATCTATCTATATTCTCTTCAAAGTGAAGCTCAGCGGTGGTGACGTTGAAGTGATGTGACCGTGCTGTAGATCCTTTATAGCCTAACGTTAGCTTTTTACTTCTGGTGATTCCATTTACGCCTCAAAAATCCGAAAAGTGGTGTTCATTAGTGAAGATTATCTTGCTGAACAAAACATGTAAGAATCATAAACTTTTGTTTTGCCGCAGCGTTTATTTTCTGCAATAATCCAAAATCCCATGGCACAAATCCCACTGGCTTTTTGTGGAGGGAACCAGGGCGACGCTAACTTCCGGGTTTGCCTACAAAAATACATTATCCCTGCAGCGCTCTATAGGGCTTACCATGTTTCTGAAGTGTGCACTGAGGGTGCCGGTGGCCTGGTGATACTCCATCACACAGTTGTTGTTGAGGATTTCTCCACTGCTTTCACTAGCAGGGCAAAAGAAAGCAGTGTTAACACATTCTCAGTGACTGTAGCTGGAGACACCTTCGACAAAGAAGAATTACACATTTAAACTGGTGACTAAAACACCACAAAACTATTTCTATATGTTTAGCAACTGTCAATTAACCAATTCATTGCCTTTTAATATCCAACAAAGTGCCTGCTACAATCACCCACTATTTGAACCTTGAACCAGCCAAGTGTCCATAACGTGTTTTACCAATTCATTTATGATTATCACAAATCTGCATGCTGGCGCATGTGTCCCTCACCTGTGCGTGCTCTCGTTCTTCAGCAGAGCTTTGGCCTGCTGCTCACTAACAATGACAGCCTTGACCTGAGGCGGGTTCATGTGGACGTTGAGCTTCCCGCCCACCAGAAGGCGCACTGTGGCTGCAAACTTGGTCTGGGTCTTCAACACCTGGGGCGGCTGCTTTTCAATGATGAAGGTACTGAAGAGAATTGAAAGAGGGGACAATGAAATGCTGGGTTAAGCCGACATTTTCTCGCATGAGAGGATATTTGAGTTATCCACAGACGGTGATATTGATTAGCTCAGTGTGTGCTTAAGAGATTCCGTCCATGAAAGCCAACAACAGTGAGAAGGCACGCTGCTGTCGAAATCCAGAGGACGTGAACACAGACACAGCTCTCACTCCAGTTATACAAGGACAAAAAAAAATAATAGCTTGCAGTATTGGTCTCTGCACTCTATAACCCCACAGCAGACCCCACAAGATACCAACAATAAACCGTCTCCAAGTCCACAAAGCACACGTAGGCTAGGTAAGTAAAAACTCATGACTTCTACCAGGACAGAATCTGTTTCCTGTTTTCCTTTACAGCACCCGAGCAAAAATGTTCCCATGCAGGTTGAGCAGTGCGATACTACCTGTATGGCAGCCGGTAGAACAAAAAGCAACAATGATACATTTTATTTACTGAGCGCTTTACATGGTACTCAAAGACACTTTACATAAGTTGAAAAGGTGATAAAAGCAACATATTAAAAACATAAACACACAATAACTACACGTTAAATCACACATTGAAAGTAGTTCTGAAAAGGTGAGTTTTGATGAGTGATTTGAACTCGGGCAGTTCGGTGCAGTCTCGGATGTGTTGTGGGGAGAGAGTTCCAGAGGGAGGGGGGCAGCTATGGAGAAGCCTCTGTCGGCCCAGGTTCCGGTGCTTGGTCCTGAGTGGAGGCAGGAGGTTGGTATCAGAGGAGGCGGAGGAATGTACTGGTGGAGCAGATCCGTGCACTTCTTGGTCTATCTTCTGGTGTCTAGGGAGCCGCCTCCGTCCTTGGTTGCTACAGTAATGTGGCTCTTCCCTTATCTGAATGGCTCCTGTCTTTCCCAAACATCACAGACAGCAGCTGTAGTTGCTCTCAAGTGAGGCGGACAGTGGACGGGAGATCTATCACTGACCTGATGCTGACCTCAAAGCTCAGTTCCTATCCTAGTGACCCCTAAATCTGACCCCTAGAGGAGAGGGAGGAAGATAGGAAACTCCATAACAGTGCTTGCTCATGGTGGGAGCTGTTGGGTCTCTGTAATAATAGGATAAAGAGTCGGTCTAGACCTGCTCTATTTGTAAAGTGTCATGAGATGAGTTTTGTTGTGATTTGGCGCTATAAAATAAAATTGAATTGTAACATTTTATATATGTTTTCCACGAGAGAATGGAATGCGAGGTTGTGGTTGCGGTTGACAACTTTCAGATCTTGCGAAAGCTCTGTGAAACTAAAAAGAACGTCTTTTGGATAAAGAAAAACGTAACACTGGCATTTGAACTGAATGGGTCAATGCATATCAGGCGACCTGGGTTGAACACTGGTAGGACACCGCCCAGCTTTAGCAAATGGGGAGCCGATTAAGTGATACTGACGTTTAACCGACTCCCTGGAAAGAGAAACGAAGAAGTGAGCATACAGAGACAAACAGAAACTGAAACTTCACTTTATTCAGTAACTACACTGCAGACTGAGTCTCTGATTAAGGTGACAACCAGAGATTAGAGAGGTTGAATGCTAATCTTGTAGCCCTGCATGATATGTGTGTGTCTCCTGTATGAAAGGTAAAAATGGTCATCCTCTGTGGATGCCAGGAGAAGGAAGGGAAAGTTGGTGAACTGGCACAACCCTGGCAGAGCCCCTACGCCTGCTGAGAACACAGTTATCGCTTCAAGTGTAGACTGGATGGGCAAACTCCCATGACCACGCCGGCATCCTCGCAAGAGTAAAGACCTAGTCACTGTTGCACAATCGGGACAGAATCGGCATTGCTCCTCCTAAATCAATCGTGAGTGAGTCCCAATTTTCAGAACTCTGGCTTTAAACAAAAAAAAAAAAAAAAATGGGAACCAGCTGTCCACGACCTCCACACGACACTGAGGAGTATATAGGTCCAGTCGAGGTCTCACCTGGTAACCAGGGCGGAGATGATATCAGTGATGTCGGCGTTGAGTTTGCTCAGCAGCTCTTCCATGGGGCCCGGCAGAGAAAGCTGCTGGGTTAGATGTTCGCAGCGCCGGATCTGCTGCCGGTTCTGCCAGATCAGGTCAGCCAGCTTCTCACACCTGGTGGACAGGGAGAGGAGGTGGAGATACCACCACAGTGTGGACGTCGAGGGTAAGAGGACATAATGAGGCTGGGCTCCTCTATGCAAGTATATTTATGCATATTTATGTATGCATACAAGTCCCATGTTTATTTGTTTTTTTTATAGATATTCATGAATTGTAACTTAACTGAAAGAAAAACATTCTACAAACATTCGTCTATATCACAAAAAAGGACATACTTGAAATCAGAACCCTATAAAATAAAATGTGCCAGTTCAAATAATGAATAAGCATGTCCAGTATATACCAGGACTGGAGGATATCCAATCCCCCCTCATGAGGACCCCCGTTGCCAGCCAGCTGCTGCCGCCTCTTCCACTGGATGAGCTCCTCATCAAGGATCAGAGTCTGCTGCTTCCTCAGCAGGGCCAGGGTCTTCTGGTGTTGTTCTGACAGGTCCTGCCGACACACCACCAGCCACATGCAGGGAGAAATTAGGTTAGCAAGAAATTGGACATGCATGTTTACGTACGCGGGAAGTGAACCGATTACTGTAAAGCCCACATTTACATGCTGCTGTGTTTACTGCTGAGAACTGACTTCACGTAAAAGTGGATATTGTCTGCCACGAGTTACCATCGGGGCGCAAACATTTTTTGACACATGTTGCACATGTCTGGAAAACAATGGCGCTCAAATGAAAGTGTGTTCTGCTGCTGAATTTGGAATATTTGGTTGAAGGGACATAAGACACTTCAAGGCTGCACTCATCCAGAAAGGAGGCTGCATGTAAAGATATATTAGCCAAATGTCTAATGTCATCAGCTGACCAGAGTTACAGTAGAACATTTTCACTAGGTAAGTAAGAGGTTTATTTGTTGAAGATTGTAAATGTATACCATCTCTTAGACCTCTGTCACATACATATATAATGTCACAATGTCAGATATTCATATTAAATGTTGCCAAATAAGCAACCTGACTAAAATCATTACAAACTGGTATGGGATGTGTACGGACAGGAGGGCTCTGCAGTGGGAGATTAAACCCACCCAGGACGTCATTGGTACCCATCTACTGAGCATCAGTGATATCGGAGAGGTGAGGTAAAGAATACCAAAAGACAATACCCCCACCCTGCAGCCAGCAATACAGAAATATCTGCTGCCATGACATGGAACTTTCCGTCATGCTGGTTTTGCACATTCCCGTACCACTACCTTTGTATAATATATGTATATAAGTAAAGAAGTAGAAGTGACAGAAATAGCAGATTATGCGGTACTCTGGTAGGTACTCTGTGGAGTTCTTGACCACTAGTAGCACTTTGGTAGCAACCTTTTTTTGATTGTTCTGCACATGTGCATGTACAACAAGATTCACATTCCTGCCAATGGTTCCCCAGGGAGCGGTAAGGTGCTGAGCAACGAAGCATTGTGGCGACAGTGGCAGTGAAGAGGAAAGTGAAGTGTGTCGTGTTGGCTCTTGAAATGCCTCACCCGTGATTGGCTCGGCTGTTTCAGAGCTACAAGACCAGTGATGTGATTGGGTGAGAGTGTATTTATGAATCAGCACACCCTCTGATCTATATTCCACTTCACATCACCGCTATTTTGCACTTTGCGCTGTTGCACAAACATGAACCAAAACGTGAAAATAGGCCCATTGGTGCATTTCACTCTTAAGTGAATCAATACAAAAACACTGTTGCATTCAAAATCGCGCCGTGGAACACCACACGTGACCACTCCTGGATCTGGTAAGGTGCCATAAATATCTACACACTGAATACAGTTACACTTAGGAAAGATTTAAACCCACTAACTAGTAAGTTATCACCCAATAGCCTCCAAAAGAGTGAGTGATTTACCGTAAGGAATGCCTTGCCATACTGAACGTGATTCTATCAGTTACGTCGATAAGGGCTGTGGAATATGATTTCCTGAAGTCAGAATGTTGTGTTTACTTAAATGGGCACCCAATTGGTGCTGGTTCCTCCTCTCCTGTGCAGCGGAGCGACTCTGGCCTGCCTAAGTACCTTCGGAACATCTTTAAAATGTGTGCAAGATGTGACCGTGTGTGTGGAGCGTCTTCATACAAGCCTGTATTTCTGTAGTGTGCTGGCCTCTCTGGTGAGCCAGGCCTCCACAGTGGCCCTCTTGCTCTGCAGGGTGGTCTCCCGCTGGGTGCGCTCGGCGGGAGGCAGTGAAGACAGGCTACTCAGCTGGGCTAACAAAGCAGGAAGCAGGAGACAGGCGGGACATTACAAAACATCAGTTACCTCAGAAAAACAGTTTTGGGCAAAGAAGGTAACTTTCAACTAGCGCCTGACTGCAGGTCCTTTTCTACAAAGATATGTGTGCCTCAAACAGGCCGCTGATGTTGGAAATCTGGCTGGCGGGGCAGAGAAACCAAGCAAAAACAGCTGAAGTGACATTTTAGGGTGTCATCACACTTCAGTTGGCTTTCTTTGGTTCAAACAGGAGTAGAAAATTCAATTTTGTTGTATTTTGTATTTGGTGAATTTGCCTAATATATGAGCCAATGAATGGTCTTAGCTGCTTAAGATTAAAGGTTTATCTTTGGTATTACTGTCTGTTCGGTCGAAGCTCATTTTTGTATTGGGAACACTTGTGGTGCACTGATAAAACAAATGCCTTGTGCATGTCTTAATGTTTGTGTGTGTGCCTCTTCCTCACCCTGGATGCGCAGGTTCTCCTGGTACTGGATGATGAAGTACTCCTGGTTGTGCTGCAGCTTTCTCAGCTCATTCTCAGTCTCCTGCGTTGCCAGGCGGAGCTCCTCAAAGGCCTGGTTGATCTGCTGATGGCGCTGTGACAGGCTGTCCATGGCCTGGCCCCCACTCCCACAGCTGGCCTACACACAAAAACATTTTAAAAAGTTCATTTTGCGTCTACTAATATGATGACACTAACACGTGTAATTTATTGCCCCTTCAACACTTACATTTGTAGCTTCTTGAACCAGCCTCTGCTCCGAGTGCAAGATGTGTTTTATGCAGCGCACCAGCTCCAAAGGACAGCGGTCGTAAGTGCTCTGCAGAGATAAAACACACACACACAAATACCACTCATTAATAAGATCAAGCAGTTAAATTAAATGCCCGTGTTAGAGCCACAGCTCTTTCTGTCCAGCTAACTTTCATGGCTCTGCTCTTATTAAAGTGCAGGACCAGTACTGCAGAAACCAATATTTGGCAAAAACAAAAAGTATTTAACAACTCCGTCACACCCTCACACCCGTCGTCAGCACTTTTTTCCCCAGAATTCAGCAGTACATGGCAGCTATGTCAGGACACAAACCACCACAAACATTTACTGTACAATGAACCTAAATAGTGAACTTAACACCTGCAGGAAGTTTGAGTAAAACCAGCAATTTGTGCAAAATTCTGCACAGACTATTTTAATGCCTCAGAATTAAAAATACTTTATTGATCCCCGGGGGGAAATTGTACAAACGATGATCAGACGATGTTTCCTGATATTTGTAGGAACACAATTCTATGTTCGTATTGTGATTTTACTTTAATTTCACTATCATATATAGGTTTTAATAGTCCAAGCAGCCTGGCTTCAAGAGGGCTTCACGACCACAGTTCCCCCTCTGAAACAAGCCGTTTTTAGACAAACTGAACAACCTCCAAAAACCTGAAGAGTAGTCCTGAGCAGAGCGCTCCAATAACTGACTGAGGGGGTGGATGAGCGTCCCTGTACTTGGTGGGTGGTGCTGGATCAGATGACCTGCTGGGGGCGTTCGATCTGAACGTTGAAAAGTGGGCGTGTCATAGCCGACATACCATGCTGTTGCTAGCTAGCTAGCTAGCTAATCAATGTTTGCTCTGTGCCGCTAGAAGTTGAAGATCGATTGATGGCTGGAAGTCACGATATTATTGGTTGAAATCGGTTGGTTCAAGCTTATGTAAGCACACGTCACCTTTTGTTTTACAGGAAGAAAAACATGATTGGATGTTGATATAAGAATACAAAGAAATACATTTTTTTATCATTTTTTTTGGCAAATATTGTTAGATACGTGCATAATATGACCGGGGATGGGGTTAAAAAGGAATTTTTTTATTTAATCTCAACTTTAAATTGTTTGCACCATATATCTCAAAAATAATGATAATACACTGAGTCACTTCAGAGTGTTTGCGATGCCCAGAAAAATGTATCTATTGTCAATGGGAAAGTATTTTTTGTTTCAGTGAGCGTCACGTGAGCTGCAATTCTGAGTGAGGCCAAAATATATGAGTGAAGGTCACAGAGAAAACCCAGAGGATAAAACCACAGGAGAGGTTTGTCTATCACTACAGCTGAGAAATGAGACCTGCATCAAATCGTTTCGGCATAGTGAGTGGTAAAAAAAAACAAAAAACATTTCAGGGCTGGCTAGTTTTCCCCCGTCTCACAGCAGGTTACCTTGAGCTGGTTGGCGTAGTGGCCCAGCTTGATCTTGAGCAGAAAGCCGTCCTCTCCTCCCTGAAGCTGGGCTTTCCTCTGCAGCTCAGCCACCAGGTTGTCCAGCAGACGCTTGGCTTTGGCCTCCTCCGTTGGGTTGTCCAACTCCACCGAATCCCTGTGAAAGGCGTGATTACATTTTTTTTTTTTTTTTACCAATCCAAAGTCAATGTCAAGCTCAATGCTCCTTCACTAATGATCATCAACAGGTTAGATAGCATTTGGGTTTCCCAGAACTAAGTCATTTACAGAAAGCTCTCATCAGCTTTGACTTAACGTTTGATTTGTGATGCACGACAGGATGCTATGATAATAAACTTTAGTTATATAGTGCAAAAAAAGGTTATAAAGTGCTTAACAAAAACACAAGGTGAAATAAGTCAGGTAAAAGAACAACTTATGTTACAAATACAAAAAAAGACGACAACATAAAAGAATCAAACATAAGAGCGTCACTTATTATCATTTAACGTTTACAGAGGAGGATAGAGAACCAAGTCTGAGATTTGGGTTTTCACAATAATTAGGATCTCGGATTCATTTGTATTTAAGTGCAGGAAGTGCAGAGATTCACGAATGTCTTTAAAAGCAATTTAGGAAGGTGTTCACTTCCCTAAGCTGAAAAACACTATCACTCGTATAAAAATGGAAGCTGACATTATGTATAAGATGTCCCAAAGGCAGCATATCAACATAGAATGAAATCTGACAGAGCACTAAACCTCGTGGCACTCCGTAATACAGACTAGACGTGCCAGATCTGGAAACTACAGGACTAAATCATTTACTTAAATCTCTCCTCGACTCGAATGTAATGAGTAAATTAAACTCCTCGTGCATAACAGGATGTCATGGTATAAGAAAATGATGCCATTCCTGTGTTTTCGCAATAATGGAAAGTCATACTATTGTGTTAACACTTAAACTGAGAGGCTGCATTTAAATTGTTATTTATTTAATATACTGTATCTTGAGCAGTGATTTAGAACAGCAATTCAACTGTTCACCCAGAGTCATGTCTGAGGTAGCATTTACATTTTAAAATCGCAGTGTTTTAACAAGGTGTAGTGCCATTGCCTGAAAGAATATCCCGTCTGGTGGTCTGCCTGCTTGTGTTCCTTTCCCTGTCAGACTTCTTTTTAATAACGTTGCCACGTTCCCTAATGCAGCAATTAACTTGCTGAGCACAACATTATTATTGCTGACAGAAATGACGGTCAAAACCGTGAAAAGAAGACTCAAGTTGTGGAAGGATGGACTGACTAGGTCACCTCAAACAACGTAACAAATATACACTCAGTTGTACACCTAGCTAAAACTAATGCAGTAACAACAGCACCTCCGTGGCAGGATTGTTGATTCAACTGTATGTTTGTGGTGCTGCTGAATTGTATTGCGTTATACTGACAGGTGTCTCCATCATTTTATCCACCCAATTTATATCAATGAGGGGTACAGTTCAACAGCACCACAAACGACACCCTCCAAACTATGATCATACAGTTGAATCAACACCTCTCTAATAAAAATTGTAGGAAACGTAGGATATATTATAGGGCTGTTATATTGGACTGCATGGACTTTGGCTAGGTGTGCCTAATTTGATGCCTTTGATTTAAATGTGGTACAGGGTTTTTTTTTTTTACCCTGACAGGATCAATACTCTGGGGCAATCATTCAAGTTAGTTTGATTATTGTCATTGAGAAAAAAAAACCTGAATAAAAATAAAGATCCAAGTTCTATTGCATACCAGAGCTGGCTCTCAATCCACTGGGCCAGGTAGTGTCGCACCTCAATGGGGAAGTGCTGGCCGTACAGCGCCTGCATCTGGTGCAACGCCTCACCCTGCAGCTGCTGGGCCTGGATCCACATGGCCATGGTGCTCCTGTGGAGGCAGGAGGGTGGCAGGAGAGGAAGGATGAGGGAGAGGGAAAGGGAACAGCAACCAAGAGTGGAACTGAGGAAGATGGAGGCATCGGTCGTGTTGAGCTCCAGAGAATTGACATCCGATAATGACACAATGTTTTGGCTGTCAGACACTAAAAGCATTCTAAGATACAGTAAGGCTGATTGAAGAAGTGCTCGAGGATAACTATTTGGCCCAACAAACGGTTCAAAAACATGGCGTGCGTTTTGACAAAGTCAGTAGCAGTCCATTTATTACACAGTTGGTCCTCTGTGTTGACTTTTAACATTACCTTCTCGAGCTACACGAGAAAGCGGAACGCATCAGCCTGCAGCAGGGAAAGCTTGCTCTCCCAACAAGTTAAGAGAGATAGCTTAGCTTTCACACTACTGTACATTTGAGGTTGGCTCGCTGGCAACCAGAGATTATATGCAGCAAACTTGCAAATGGCGACCTCGAAGTGTTGCTGAACAGATGTATGCACATGCTGAGTGGAAAGAGTGCGAATTTACGCTGCGTTTGTTACTTTGGTGGGACTCGGAGCAGCTTCACGTTAGCTTGCTAGCTATTCTACTAGCTAGCACAGTGGGGAAAGCTCGCGCGTACATTGTAACTTGGCCAAAACTTCCCCTTCCACGCCCCACAAGTGGTTAACAGTTAGCTAACTAACGTCTTCAACTCACCTTTTAAGGGACTGCGGCACACCTTATAACAACACCATGGACGAGCGGCGGTCGGCACACACGCACAACTTTTAAACCCCTAACAGGTTGGTTTTGACGCGACCTACACGTCACATCGCCAACTTCTTTATCGCCTTCTGCTTTCTGGCAAAGCAGCTGTTGTTGACCACCACACCAAAGATACTCTACAGCAGAAGATGACGCATTACACGCCGTGTCAACTGGCTTGTTTGAGATGAAACGCTGCTCGCCTCGAGAGTAGACGAGAGCAGCCGATCGCAGTCGGGGGTGGGTGTGGGTGTGTGTGTGTGTGTGTGGGGGGGGGGGGGGGGGGGGGGGGGGGGTGCCTGAAGTCGGCTCAGAGTTGGCTGACTCGACTTGCAGTGGCAGCACTGTGGAATAATGATGAAAAAAAAAATTCAGCTTTCATTTTTCTTCAGGCACAATACAGGAGCGCTGTTAGCAAAAGTAGCATATAGCTATTAAGACGTAAATCAATGGAATCTTGAAATAAATGAATAAATAAATAAATAAATAAAGGACACACTGGATTGGACTTCAGGCGGGTTCGTCAAATGTGTGTTTCTGTAATATTCTCTTTTTGTAGTTAAAGTAAGTAAGCCGTGGGTAACATGAGTGGTATTGAAAGCGTGAGCATTTAAATCAGACCAAAAGTTCGTGGGGAAAAAAGAAAAGAGTTCTCAACATCAACACATCTGGAGGTTATAGATGGATTTTATGTGACATTATGAAATTAACTTCTTGTTAGGAATACAACAGTTATCAGGTAAAAGACGTTGTTTGTTTTTCCAGTTTATTTCTTCCAAATGTGAGTTCCGATACAATTATCCTCTCGGGGGTGATTTTGACGTTTATACTGAGTGGTGATGGGAAACTTTTTGCGCAGCCAATTGGAGAGTTTCATCAGTACCACGGGGTAAAAACACCCAATGGGCGCTCAGCTCGAGCTGTTGGCAAGCCGTATTCCCCATCGAGCATCAAGCAACTGCGTCTTTTTATTTATTTTACTTTGTTTTTATTGTAGGAAATTCAAAGTTTACAAACTGTATGGCAATCATTCATTACAAATATACAATTCCGTGTTTTGGAATGAACAGATGCTACATAAGAGAGATAAAACGTTTACACGGACAACCGAATATGGAAGAAAACCATTCAGGTATTTTACTGGTGAGATCCTTTGAGATCTTTGGCACATTTGGATGTCATTCATTTCCGGGACTTAGTATAACGTTGAATTTCCTCATAGTAGCGCTCTTTATACATTTAGCTTAATGAATAAAACATTTGGCTGAAATGAGTCAAAATACCAAACTATATTCAAAATACCAAATAGCACCATGAATTCCATTCATAAAAGGTGCGGGGAGATGAGATGGGGACTGAGAGTACATTGATATGGTTTTTTTCCTAGGATAAGGAATGTATTGGGTATGGCGTTGATATGAGATTTAAATTATTTGAGGTTTCAATCAAAAGTTATATTCACTAGGTACATCTCCTTTACATCTAATAGGTCCATTACACACCAAATATTCCTAGATTTTCTTTAATAAATGTATATCTGTTGTTCCATACTGGTGTATTATGAGGTGTGAAGTTGTGATTGGTGACATTGTAATCACATTTTAAGATGAATTCCACACCACCCATCTTGGCCTAGTCTCACACGGTCGAGCATCCAGACCAAGTCGGACACATTCACTAACCATCAAGCAATTCACTCAACAGGGAATAATCATACAAACAAGAAGTGTAGAATTAAATCGACAATGGTGGAAATGACGTTACAGCACAGTTTGAACACAAACGGCAAACAAGAACGGACATCACAAACCGAAAAACGTAAAACATAACAGCAAAAGAGGAAAAAGATTTGGGGAAAGAGACGAAGAGCACAAAAGAGCAGGCTAAGAGACGTTCGAAAAGCAAGGACCAAGAAATAGATGTATACGAGTTTTTGGCCTTTCTGTTCATCTTTTCCAAATATTTCAGCGACTTAAAGCAGTTGGCAAAATTATACATGAATGTGTGAAATATTGTGAGTAAATATTACATTTTTCCAAAAATGTAAAGCTTGTTTGTGGAAGTTAGATAGCTTCATGGGAATTTTGGACACTTCAAAATCCCATTTAAGCAAGAAGTCAATGCCTCCAGCCTTATTAAATGATCTGTTAGGGATATGATAGCACATAGATTGAGGTTGAGAAATACATTCTTTTAACCATTTGACTCTAAAGGCTCTTTAACCCCCATTAACATAATCACTGACTAATTGTGATTTACGAAGGTGAGGAGTTTTGTTCCTCCACATGAGATTAAAAAGGACGGAGTTAGATCACTTTTGATGATGTGCTGATGTTTCGCAGGTGCTCGGCAAATAGGGGAACAATCTTGGTTAGGATTCTAATCACTTCTTCTCTGGTGCCCCCCCCCTCTCTCTGGGACTCCATTCAGCCGTAACCACCATCTCCGCTTGTATCTAGCACGCTCCAGACAGGATTCATGGAGTGCAGCATTCTCTTTCTGTAGTGTAACCGCCTGCTTCTTCAACTTGTCCACGCCTTCTATTATTCCTTTCAAAGCTAATGCACCAAGCGACTCTTTGACTTTCAGTATTTTTCCTTCAGTCGCCACTCGAAAGCTTGGATGTGTTCCCCTCGTGTATCGAATTTTACGAGTAAGACTCTGGACAGCGTTGAAGAGGACACTGTTGGAGACGTCTTCCTCCTGAGCCGAAGACCTTTTTCGGGGGGTTTTTCGGGTTAGGACTTTTCTGACGGTTCTGGGACACTTCGTCGTCGTCTTCTTCTCGTTCCATCCGAGCGATACCCTCTTCATCACAGGCTTGTTGAAGAGCGGCTGAAGGGTAGCCATGATCTTTGCTAGCTCCAGCCACACTTCGCTCACGTTACGAAAGATAGCTTAACCTGCTGAAGTAGTAACTCGCTTGATGGAAATATTTCGTGGCCGGCGGCAGCTCTGTATTTTTATCGTTTGACTGTTAGTTTTGGATTTTTACTATCAGGTCTCGGGGGGCCTGCAAAAACTTTGACCACTCACTTCGCCATCTTGGCACGCCCCCCTCTGCGTCGGTGTGGCTCATCTCAAACAAAACCTAGCATTTTGTTAGGCGTGGTCACCTCCCCTCTGCTTCATTTTGACGCTTGTTTTATCCGTCTAATAATATTCTCTTTTTTCCCCCCCTTTAAATAGCACCAGCAACCACCAACATTTACTTTTGTGACTACGGGGCGAAAGAATGGGTCACGATCTGTGCTCACGTCTCCCATTGGAGTGGACAACATTTTACTGCAGTCAGCTTCGTTTACTGTGAAAAACTGACCACTTCGGATGTTTGATGACACAAGAAGCTTTTGCGCCAACTTGTACCGTAAACCTGAAGATCTGCACTGACTTAGCTCTGTGGTCGTCATTGTGTAATCAAAGCTAACGCTAGCCACCATTAGCATAACTACCTTTAAAGCGACAAATGGCCTAACCCACATTGGGGTAATTGGATTGATAGCGGTAGCTATTTTAGCGGCAAACACATGCAAGAACCATGCATTCAGACTTCTTGGGATAATGCACATCACTCAAGACAGTCACCGCTGTCACCAAGCAGATGCGACCGAGGATGCCCTCAGTTACGTCCTTTGGGTGCATAAAACAAAAAAATGACGGAGATTAGAAAAATGAAAAAGAATGATGACGTTTTAGTGTAATTTACATTTCGTATTATCAATATTATTGTTCTAATCTTATATTATATTATATATTATTATTTTTAAATGGATTTGGAGTTTTGTCGGACTCTGTGTGATATAGGATGTTTATGATATGACGTAAATGAACACACACTTGCCTTGGGTTGTAAAGCCGGTGGCCTTTAAGACTGGACACCTGCTGTTTATTGGCATCATTTTGAGGTATGTACAGTATATAATGTGCTCCTTGTGGTAATAATGATCTGTGATTTATCGAAACATGTCACAGTGACAATGAATTAAAAAAAAAAAAAACTGGATTCTCTTTCTAGAATTTTTGAAGACATCCAGCTTGTTAGACTTTAACGTGGGCTCCAAGTAGAATTTGCCATGATTGGCAAATATCTTAGAATAGAAAAGGCTAAAATGAGGTAACGATGACCAAACTTACTTCACATAGCATGTCGCATCAGCTCATGCAGATCTACTGTGAATACACTTTGTAATCAACATTAATCAGCGTTTAATAAAAACACAGAAAATGTGAACCAAATAGCTTTTATTAATGAAATCATTAGTGGTTAAGCAATGAAACATTATACAGGAATCAGTTACCGACAAAACAAAAGCAAGGAAACAGCTAAGTGCGAGCTACATTTTGTGTTCCGTTGACATAAGCCTCAGCACAGCTGCATGCTGAAAAGAACTCTCATCCACAGCTGCGTATAAAAAAAAAAAAAAGCTCCGATATTGTATCCTTGCCTTGCACGTAAGAGCGCCAAATGTCATTCGTTGCATTGCGGAATCTGTGCTGACGTCAAAATGATTCGGCCCGAGAAGCTAAATGCAGAGGGAGCGCAAGGCAGCAGAAGGCAAGAGGCTCTCTGGTGAATAAGATCAAAATGCACTGTGGTCGGCGTTGGCAGTAATTCACATTATATACAAAATAACATAACACAAATAAAACTGTGACGTGTCGGAGCTACGCGCTAAACTTTGACGGTGCACATACGGCAATGTGGTAAACGTTGGCAATAGTTAATATAAAACTCGTGTTTTCTCTTACTTTGGATTGACAGATAGTGTCTTGTGTCTGTCTTCTCCGTTAGCCCTTTGATTGATTCGACTGCTGGCCTGTTCAGGATGTAAGGCCCCCCCCCCCCCCCAGCCCAAAGTATGCTGGCACAGGTGACAACAGCCTCTACCCTGACCAGGATTAGTTAGGAAAATGCTTGGGTGGATGGAAATGTATCTTGAATGTGCTAGAAAAATGCAGTCAGAGCGGAAGGTTCAATGAAGGAAAAAACATTCATTCTTGGCGGATATGTAAAACACATATTATACATCTTGTCACAAACAAGTAAAAGTGTACAACAGAGGGTTAAAAACCTACGTGGAGATATCTGAGTGAAATGGTCTTTTTTTTGTTGTTGTAGAGAACAGTTGGAGATCCGGTGAAATGCACCTTTAATCTAGAGCACATTAGAACATTATAGTGAGATGACTGAACACTAGGGGTCAGCGTCAGACCGCAGCAATAACACACACACACACACACACACACACACACACCCTTGTTTCGAAACTTTAGTCCTGTGAATAGCCAGCTCCTGAGAGTACACAGTGTTGATGAGTCTAAACTAAGTCTAAACCGGTTCTACCAGAGGCTTGTGAGACTTGCTGAAAGTACTGGTCCTTATATCTTACGCTTATTTATGAGACACATGTTTAAATAGCACATAACACATTTGAAGAAGAAAATTCTCATGAGAAAATACTCAAAGTGAATACCGCTGGTGAGTGAAATGTAATGGACTGAGCTGGACTGGATTGAATGGATGAGCTGTCTCTGCCTTATGCTTTGCAGACCTTCATTTTTTTTTTTTTTTATGGGCACCACTTAGCTCTTTGGGCAGTAAAAAGTTACATAAGGGTATTGCATGGAACAAGGTGCGCCGAAAAGACAGCTATTAGGCTACGTTCTGTCAGTAACGAAAAGGAGACGACATCAGCGCGGTGTAAATTGTGATCACATACAACATCGCGCGCAAATACTTGAGCCGTGAGCTCATCAAAACCTAGAAATGACAACAGAATCACTACGCTTCTAAATAATGAGCAAACTAAGCAGAGAAAGATAACACTTAAAAAGGGACTGGAAGGAATAGTTTTGCATCCGCGATATGTAATATTTCTAAAAGACGAGGGATTCTTTCTGGATTAACATGTACTCAGTGTGTAAATGGATCATTTTGGCCGTTGGGAATCTGCTGCCCGACGGTCCGTGGGATCATTTTCAACAAATACTGCTGAAATTCAGTGGACAGGAGATGAGTCGTTTCCATATTCTCATCCCACTAGTTGTGAGTGGTTAGTGTTTTGATTTAACAAAAAAAAAAAAAAAAAAAAATGAAGTAGGAAGGGAAATGTTGACAAATTATACTTTCTTACAATGGGGATGATGGTGTCCCCCTCTTAATGATCTCAATCAAGCCCGGGGGCCATGATCAGCCTCACCCACAACAGTTATTTTCTGTCTCCTCTTTCCATTTTCTTCTTCTTCTTCTTCTTCTTTCAATTTTCATGATCATCTACATCACCCAAACGCAAATGGACAACCCTTGATGTGCTTTTGCAAAAATGGGATTTTCAGTAAGCCCCTTAAATTATGAACACAACCTGAAGTAAAACTTCAGTTGTCGAATGGTAATTGTGTCCCCCCCCCCAATTTGGGTCTTATTTATTTTGTAGTTTCGGCCATCATTCCTTTTAGTAACAATAACATCGTCTTGGCCAAGTGAACTGCTGGGATCTGGCACAGTTTTGTCCACGTCAACAGTTGTCTACAGTTGTTCTAAGCCAGAATACTACCTGGTTCTGTCTTTGCTCTTTGGCCATTTTCATCTCGCCAACCTCCTGGCTCAACTTTGACCTACAATACTTACATAGTAGTGTGTAATGACGGATCATTGCCGACATTTTGGGTGTGCCCCTTCTATTTGACCTCCAAATAAAGTGGTTTAGATGCTTGTTAACCACCCCGTCTGATCGTCTGCCTGACCCGTCGAGTTTGCACCGATTGGTTCCCAGATCTCAGCAATTACTTTGGTGAGTACAAAGTTATCATAACTGGTGGGAAGAATTATGAAAATAAGACCCAAGGTGTATTTAATTTTTTTTTTTTTTTTTAGCAATCTTCTCAATCCCCACAATTTATTCAGTTTTTACAAAAGAACCTCAGGGTTTGGTGCAAAGGATTTTCTTGGGATCTTGGCGAATTCCTTATTCTTTATCTAGTCGCTGTCTCTGTCTTCATTCTCCTGCAGGGCATCTTGGCTGTCCTCCTCTTCATCCTCCTCAGCCTCTTCTTCGTCCCCTCCTCCATTTATCATCTCCATCTCGACCTCCACGGCGCCCTCCTCAACCTCCTCATCCACCCCACTGAAAGGCTCGTTGTCATGAGACACCTCCACCATCTCGGTGCCCTGGACCACCTCAACGGCGCCCTCGCGGATTTTCTTGACGTGGAAGGTGAAGGGGGGCACCTTGTACACGGCAGTATTGGACCGGGCGTAAACGACATGGTCCGGCGTGAGGGCCTTCTTCATCTTGTCACGGGATGTCTGGATCTTCTGCTTGCGCTCAGGGTTGACAGTCATGCGCGTTCCGAGCTTTCCCATCTTCTTCTCAATGTTGTGACGTGTCTTTTGCAGGTTCTCCTTGGTCCTGTCTAAATTCTCCTTGGTTTTCTGCTTGGTCTTTTGCAGGTTGTCTTTCGTCTTCTGCTTCGTCTTCTCCAGGTTCGCCTTGGTTTTTTCCTTGGTCTTTTCCAGATTCAGTTTGGTCTTTGCTCGGGTCTTATCCATCTTCTCCTTTGAGAAGACCGTCTTCAGGTTTTGTACACGTTGCAGGCTGCTGCGCTTGATGCGCTCGGCACGAGTCTCCTCAAGTGTCTCCTCAATCTCCACCCCCTCCTCATCTGACGAGAGGTCTACGTGGGGTTTGTCTGCCTTCTCTCCGTCTTCTCCCTCCTCCCCAGCCTCCTCCACAGCTTCCTTGAGCTCTAGCAGGCTGCCTCCTCTGCTTCCTGACACAGACTCCGAAACCTTCATGGATTTCGAGATGTTGAGCTTTGAGGGAACCTTCACTTCGTCCTGTGGAGAAGAGAACATACAGATGTTAATGCAATTTAGTGTGATAGGCAAAGGTTTCTCAACGTTCAGAAAATGTAGGCAGAGAAACATCTTACTTTGTAAGCCACAAAAGGAAGGAGTCGTATTGGTTGGGCCGAGAATATGTTCACCAGCTAGTCTCTGCTGTTTGGTAGCGTGCGGTGGGTTTATCCGATTTATGTGGGCCATAAAACCAACAATGATCTCTATTTAGAGCCGAGGGGAACTGCGGAGACATGTGCTTCTCTCTGGGTTTGTCGCTACGAGTGAAAACATCCATGTCATTTCATTCATAGTCGACATATAAAACGACTGATAGGTGCAGTTTTGCGGTTAAAAGGTTCATCCAAAGGTAAATGCAGTCCATTTAGGTTAGGCTGAGGTTCAGCAGGAGGGTTAGAATTAGGGTTTGGTGAGTTGAAGGTTAGGAATTGGCATGAGCACTGTTTAGGGACAGGGCTATTGGTGAAAGGAATGGAATGTCTTCACTGTTATGAAATGCATGTGTGTCTATTTGTGCATTTTTCCTTTCTCCTTCTATGCGCACAGGTACACACAGGCCAGCTGAGGTGAGGTACATGACTCACTCAGTCAGGGTTTGCTACACAATAGAGGCGTTAGGGGCCAGCCTAAACAAAGATGTGGGCTGATTACATTTGGCAGAGGCCAAGACCAAATGGAATCTGTAACAAGACTCCGGGGTTCACTCGTTTATGTCACACCAGAGGGAGACACGGCTTGAGGGAAATGTCTGAGAGACAAAGGAATGGAAGCATGTTGAAAATCTTGTAAATCTCAAGTATCGGTTATGTCCTGAGTCAAATCCCAGGTAAGTTCCCAAGTCAAGAGTCGAGTCCAGGCACCAAACGTGATGCAAAAATGTTTTAACGTTAACGTTTCGTTTGCCTTTATTGCTTTTAAATGAAGCCAATCAGGTGCGCCTTGGCGTATTATTTGCAATCATTTGCCATTTCCGAACGGAACGCGCTGCGTGGCGCCGTCTTTTGTTGACGGCAAGAGAGGCTTTGCATTTTGGGCTTTGGGTGGATATAAGACACTCCGAGGCCAATGGCTAAAGTCCAAGTGAAGTCACGAGTCACTGGTGTTAAAGTCAAAGTCGAATTGCAAGTTGGTTTTTTTTCCCGATTTTGTCTAAAGTCTAACGTCATCAAAGGCGTGACTGGAGTCTGACTCTACTTAAAATAACTGCTCTACTGCTCAGAGCCACAGACGCATCACTTGTTACTGATTGGTTAGGGCCAATGAAAAGCAGCCAATAATGAACATGATAATGAGGCTAAAAGAATAGTAGTAATTATTAATAATTGATGAGTGAAATTAAACGCGATATGGGCAGTGCTCAGACTTTGAAATACAATTATGTGAATCCACGATGGTTCCTATAGGAACAGCGTCATCATCTCCAAACTGAATTGGCAGAATGGTGTGAAATTATTATTGAAATAGGTTTTGGCTTCGACACGTCATAAGCTTCTAATTAGCACAACCCACAGGACAGAAAGTCAAATTTCCATGCAATTTGAACCATTTTGCCCCCCCCCCCCAGTTTGGATGTTTTGTCTTCTTCCATAAATGCCTCGCTCAGCACAGTTTTTACACCTCCCGTACAGAACATACTCCACCTGACCCCGCCCTGCCCTGCTCTTCTCCTTCTTCCATCGTCCATTCCTTCATTCCCTTGGCCCTTCCCATTTCCCTTCCACGTTTTTTTTTTTTTTTCTCGCCTTTCCCCGTTTGCATTCCAGACGAGGGAGCCTTTCTTTCCCTTTCTCTCATGTGCCCCCTTCACCTCGTAAACACAATGCTCCGGCTTGTTAATGAAGAGATGGAAGGAGGAGGAGGGGGGGGGGGTCCTTCCTCTTTCCATCACGGCAGATCCTCGTCCAATTGGGCTCCTGAAGGTCTGCGCGAGGGCCAAAACTGGTTGTACATATTGTCTTTTCCTCTCCCTCTACACGCCTTTATGGTCAAAACAGGAACACAGTAGAGCCAGAACAAAGGACCACGGGGAAGGGGGGGGGTAAGGTGTGGAAAGGGGAGATACTTCTCTGCTGTCGTATGAATCGAGTAATAGCACAAGTGGGATGATGCTTCAGAGTCTTGGAAAAACATCTGCGCAGCAGGAAGATGATAGCATCAAAGTGTTGGCTGGAAGGTGGAGGTATGAGAGCTGGGGGTGGGTGAGGGTGAGGGGGGGGGGGGCTCCTGTCTATTGTCTTCTGTTGCAGTGTGATTGCGATTTTATGAAGGTATTGTACTGCAGTATCTTGGGTAAACTTGACCTTGGATGAGGGATCTCTTGGCTTTCCTGAACAGCTGTGTTGACAGGTGGGAGTGCTGGAAAATACCTGCCTCGCTCAAATTCATTACATCTTGTTTCAATCCTGAGGACAATGCAGTGGGGGTTGTAAATCGCTTAAGCAGCACGCGGTCCAAGACCCTGACACGGCCCCCACGGTTTGTCACAGGAGCTCTTATGAAAGGTGGATAATTAGGGTTGAATGCTTGCGAGGATATATCACTTCTTTAGGATGTTAATGAAGTTATCGCAACTAAGGTTCAGGAACAAGAGCACGCCTTTCAGAATCAGTATCAGAATCAGAAATACTTTATTGATTGATTGATATGTATTGCACTGGTTTCACGCTCACTAATCCAATCACCTGTGACGCCTAAATTCAACCCCCTGTGCCTCTCTAATCCACTCAACCCTGCGTAAGTGTGTCTAACCCCTTTTCTCTCCCCCCATTCTTCTTCTCTCTCCCTATTTAGCGGGAAGCGCGGTGGCTCTCGGCGGTCAGCACTGCGGCCTCACAGCAAGAAGGTCCTGGGGTGAACCGCCCCAAGTCCTTTCTGTGTGGAGTTTGCACGTTCTCCCAGTGTTCGCGACCATAAAGACATGCGTCGTGTTAGGGTTAATACTTCCATTCTTCTCTTTTTTCTTTCATTATAGGAACCAAGTGGGGGGGGGGGGGATGAAGCAGCAGCTCATCGAGACCACCCTGAGTCTCGACCCCTGGGTTCCTAGCTCCTGTGCAGCTTCCTATACTTCCAGAATCAATCCAAATAAATGACCTTTTATCTCTAATGGCGTGGTCTTGGGCCTTGGCCAGACTATTCTGGAGTCATTTTAGGCTTCATGGAATATGAACTAGCTACTGTGTAACCCAGAAAAAGGTTGGTATATAGCGTGTGGCTGGTCTGCTCCCTTGTCTTTGAGGAGCCTGGGCATGCAGTGTATACAGTATGTGCCTGGGAAAGCCCAGTCTGTCAGAGTGGAGTGTTGGAGGTCACGGGCTGGGGTACAGGAGGGAATTCTGTGTGTGTGTGTGTGTGTTTGTGTCCAAAGTACATGGAAAGAGTGTACGGGGAAGTTCAGGAATTCACCTTGGTGTGTTGACTTCCCGACCCTCCTAATTTAATGGGACATTGTTCTCCACGCAGGCTGCCGCACCAGAGACAGGAAGGTGCTCTCAGAGCCATGGAAAATAGACCAATGAGGTATGTAATGGTTCTGCGAGTAAGAGAGTGTGTGTTTCTTTGTGTGTGTGTGTGTGTGTGTGTGTGTGACTACATTTTGCCTCTCTGCTCTTGCAAAACATGCACAAGGAGATCATCATTTCCACATTTGGTTTGCACTTAAATTACAAAATGACAGTCGGGAGGGAAGTCAGTTGCAAAACATATTGAACCACAGCGTGTGTGTGTTTGTGTGTGTGTGTGTGTGTGTATGTGTGTGTGTGTGTGTGTGTGTATGTGAGAGAGAGAGAGAGTCAGTGTGTCCTGGAGCAATGGGAGTAGTCGTCTCATGATTAGTTTCATCACAAAATGGGGCTGTGCTCTTTGCTCTTTATCTCTTGTGATGACTTTCTTTCTTTCTCAGTATCTCCCTCTGTCTCTCTGTCTCCTCAGTCTCTCTCTCTCTGTCTCTCTGTCTCTGTCTCCTCAGTCTGTCAGCAGTGGACAGATGTGCTGCATGCAGTGAGTCACGGCTGGTGGAAAAGTCGTTCGTCTGAGAGGTGTTTACAGTGCTTTTACTCTGGCTCTCGCAACCTACCACCCACTGTGCGTGCGCGCACTAATGCATGAATACATGTACTTTTCTTTTTTTTCTTTTTTTTTTAGCTCTCTGGCATAGTACATTATAAATACACTGTTAATAATACTGCTAGTATATAACAGACATTATCCTCTAGGACTTGTCCTTACGTGACACGTCCATGTTCAGAGGAAACTGGGTTTACAATTTCTTAGATCTTCATATCTAGGAACTGACCTTCATTGCAGTAAATAAGCAAAATACCTAAATTGTGAGCCCATCATAGCATCATAGAGTGCGGTTACATCTCAGCTAGTAGCCCCATCTTGAGTCTTATTCCAGTTTTGATCAACTTCAAACCGCTCCTGGACAGCCAGCTGTTTTTATTGGCCTTGCACTGCACCGTGACTTTTTTACGCTGGCACTGTACGGATCAACTGACCGGCCTTGAAGCGTTGATCATACCGAACACGAACGCGGAAACCCCCGGATCGGCGTTGTCCACTTCATTTTTACATCACAGCAAAGTTTCATTCAAGGTCACGCTAGGTTTTAGCCACGACAAAAAAATAAAATACCGCTTCAGTAATGTTAAACAAGCTGACTGCAGATGTTTTGACAGCAGCCATGTGGGAAATCGGACCGCGGAGCTGCTCAAACTGCAAGACAAGTCCGCTAAAACACCTGCCGCAAATCCAACTGATGGTTCAGGTGATTAATCAGGCGTCGAACTGCACAACTTATCTGGCAGAAATATCAGAACGATTCAAAACAGTTGGGGGCAATCAATTCCAGGTTATAATAATAATAATAATAATAATTATTATTATTATTATCAGAATATCAAGTCCTCATGTCACAGTATCAGTTTCTCAAAACCAGAATAAGGATGTAATTGCACTCAGTTTCAATTCAATGGAGATTTCTCAAAAGCAGAGCTTCTCTGGGGGCAGAAATAATATTACCGATTAAGAATTTGATTTGTTAGTTGACAAGAGTTGAAAATTAGCAATAGCTATAAACTCTCTGTGTCTTGGAACTATGTCGAGCTGCATCGTCCCTATACCAAATAAATTCAAATAATACGGATGAACATTGCCACCATAGGGAAAAGCAGTGCAATGTATGTGGGGCATCTAGCTTGAAGCTAATTTGCAGCATCCATATCTGGTTAGGCCTTTAATATTTATTACTATAATACTATCATATAATACTGTAAAGCCTATTAGTTAGCCTGTCATTGTGTGTGTGTGTGTGTTTGTGAGTGTCGGTTGCTGAGATCAGCTGGCTTTACGCTCTGTGCTGTCAGCACAACGCAGCGATCTACTTTCATGATGAGTGTGCATGGTGACCGTCCCACTGTCCGCTCTGCTGCTGGACAGCGCAGCAGCAAGTGTTTAGGCCTGTTTTTCCACTCTGACAGAGCTCTGGCTCTAGCTGTAATTTCATTTCCAAGCATAAGTTGGAACATCAAGTCCGCATTCATTTTTTTTGTTGTTGTCACAGTTACATTATTATTCTTAGGAGGCAATGCTTTGCAGGCTTTTCATATCGACCTGCACATGCGCTGCATAACTGTGCAGCAATATTTTAACGCTGGCAAACAACGAATGCAGACTTACAAGAACACGCGAGGGGCTAAAACATTTAGCCACATTAGCATGGTCCTTTAAAAATGATTATTTGCTTTTTACTTCTGCTGATTCCATTTACGCTTCAAAAATCCTAAAAGTGGTGTTCACTAGTGAAGATTATCTCGCTGAACAAAACGTGTAAGAATCATAAACTTTTGTTTTGCCGCAGAGTTTATTTTCTGCAATAATCCAAAATCCCATGGAACAAATCCCACTGGCTTTTAGTGGAGGGAACCAGGGGCGATGCTAACTTCAGGGTTGGCCTACACAAACACGTCATCCCTGCAGCGCTCTGTTGGTCCATTGTATAAGCAGGAATGCCTCAGAGGTGACCCGATACATTAACAACAGACAGAAGAAAAATGCCAAAAACCTTGTTGTAAATGATCACATTCCATCAAATATCACTCTCAGCCCGTTTTCCTGCCTGTGTGTCTCCCTTCAAAGAAGTTGGGGGGTGTTTTTAATGTGGGCATATTTGGATTTTCTGGGCGTAGCCAGCGTGGAGTCACTGTGACTATCAACCAGCACAGGGAAACCATGGCAGCGACAACAATGCCAGAGCAGTTACCTCAACCAAGTGTGCGCCGAGTGTGTGTACACACTTCCTGCCTCAGACTGAAAACTGTTTATTATGATTTTTAGCTCAATCGGAGCATGTGTACTTCATGTCACTGCTATTACAGCATCGTTTCTGTTGACTGTTTGGTCTAAAGTCTACAAATAAAAATCATGCCAGAACTAACCATTTTCAGCCTCCACTTGCAGTCAAAAAACATTTAGTTGTACTTTTGTCTCCATGGTAACAGTGGTGGGCCTGACTGAAACCTCTCAAATGTTTCCAGATGAAAGGAAAAAAGATGTTTCACTAGAAAACAGTCACAGAACGGACCTACTACCGCTGGAGGTGTGTGTGTGTGTGTGTGTGTGTAGAAGCACACCATGGAAGCTTTCCACTCTCAGCCCACACTGCAACCACTCATCAGAGAGAGAGAGAGTGAGGAATCCTGCTGTAACACACCCCTCTCTGTTTCTGTTTTCCTGTTTAAACTCAAACCACTAAGAACTCCCCTACTGCTGTGGAAAAGCCAGATGCATGTGTGTGTGTGTGTGTGTGTGTGTGTGTGTGTACTGTACCTGTATGCGCAACACGCATACTGTACTGCATGAACTGTGCAATTGCGCATTCCATTACACACAAGCAATGAGGGGATTTTCCAGTAAATCCAGGAAAGCGGGGAAGCCTCATGATATAACGGCTCGTGTAAAGAGGAACTGGGGCAGTCTAAGGAAGCAAATGAGGACATTGTATTTCTTTGGAACTGAAGCTTTGGAATTGCGCTGACCAAATCAATCTCACCACAAGGTCCATTCAGTACGTGTTCTGGAGATTTTGATCATATCACATGATGTTCATCAGGCGATGGAGTTTGCCAAGGAAAACTTTAAAGGTCCCATGTTGTAGAAAGTGAGGTCTACATGTCTTGTTTTGATTCTAAAGCAGCTCTAGGTGCTGTATAAATACTGGGAAAAGGATCAAAACGCTCAGTCCACGGAGAAATGAAACACAGCCCGTATTCAGACACTGTGCCTTTAAAACGAGCCGTCAGGACTTCTGTAAGGTTGTGATGTCACAACTATCTGTCTAAAACGGCTTGTTTCAGACGGGGGGGGGGGGGGGGGGGGGGGGGGGGGGGGCTGCAGAAAGGGCCGGGACAAGATACATAAGGACTCTTTTCAACTGTGAATCATGCAAAGCTGCACTAGTGGAGCCCCAGAATAACAATATAGAGCTGAAATGAGCATGATATGGGACCTTTAAGGACTTCAATCAATGATGACCATGTGATGTTATATAACTGAAAGCTCCAGAACAGCTACTAAATGGATCTCGTGGTGAGATTGTGTTTTCAACTGCTGTTTTCAAGGTCAAGAATGAACTTTGAACCTCAAACTCACTTTCACTAATACACTTCATAGCTCATGCTATGCAGGCTCCACACAAACAGAAAAAAGGCTCTGGGACACTTCCTAATTTTACATGAAAGAGCTTTTCGTGGCCACACAAAAGAAATATTCCACTTTTAAAGAATTAACCACATAGCGCACTGTAAAGCCATTTTAAAAACAACTGGCAACACACGACACAAGCTAAGCCAAGGCCAGGCGGGTGCCATGGGAACAGTCATGGAATATTTTAGACCAGGGACAGCTAGAAGAGGGGCATTCTATGCAACCGAATCCAGCTCAAATGGAGTGTAGACTACTGTAGGAGGCACACAAGACAGCATGAACAACCTTAAATCTCCATCAGCTGATGATCAAACAGACCCCCCCCCGTTTAAAATTCACCGTCCGTCTAACCTCTCTCGGAGACAGAGTCCTGACTGCCAGAAAGAAGTAAACTAGAGAACAAGAGAGTACAACAGCTTGAACCCCCTTCCCTCCCGAATGTAACTCCAAATGGGGAAAGTCACATTTATTTATTCATTTATTATCTTGTATGTATTTCTGCCTTTGTCCTTGTAACTGCCCGTGTGGCTGTTCCAGAAAAAAAGAAAAAAAAATACTGGCTGCAGTATAGGTCATAAACCCCGCCCCCTCCATGTTAGCGGATGGGACATGGGCCAAACTAAAAAAATCAAAGTACACGTCAAATACATTTTTACATGTTTGTCCAAGCGTTCATTTTTCGGATAGGTCTGCTGTGGATTGTCTGTTGTGTGCTCACAATTGGGTCGACCTTGTGTCCCCCCCCCTCCGATCACCACTGCTCAGACTCCAAGTGACATCACCAGCGCAAGATGGCAGCGTCCGTATCCGGGGAGAGTTTGGCTTCATGTTCGTACAGTGGAAGGAAGTGGAGACGCGTCGGCCATCTTTACATACAGCCTGTGATTGAGACCAATCTCGTCCAAATGTGGACTTTGACTTGGGACAGCATGGGTCATGACTGATGTTCTGTCACAAGTCCATGAGACCACAAGTACAGAGCAAAACGCAGATTGATGAAAGCCTAACATCTACCTAAAGACACATTAGCTTACATTAGCCACCAGAAATGACTGGTCGTACCAGGGCAAGTGAGCCTGTAGCAACAAATCGCTCCGTGTACTGAATTTGAAGTTGAATGACGCCCTAACCTCGGTTAAAGCGCTACAAGAGACGGCTTACACTGGCTGCTTGATACTGCACCAGCCAGCTGATATATATCCGTCTAATCCAAACGCCCGCCCTGTCAGACTGGATCGTTTGACTGATGGATGTGTAGGCATGCATTGTTCTACCCAGTCAAGAGACTGTGTGTGTGTGTGTGTGTGTGTGTGTGTGTTGAATACATTTCTCATGTGAGTGCCATGGGAAAGAGTGTGACGGTCACACACAGCATAAAACTCTGGGGAGAGAACTCCCTACTCCCCTCCTGTTTTCCACTCGTCCCCTTTAATCACAGACATGGGACCAGAGAGAGAGAGAGAGAGAGAGAGAGAGAGAGAGAGATTGCTATATAAAGTGATGGCATGCCGCAGGTCCCTGAGGGGAGAGAGAGAGAGAGAGAGAGAGGGATGACTCACTCGGCCTGTTGTTGCACTGGAGCCCAGCAGAAACCTTCTTTTCCTCCTCTCCTTTCTCTTTATTTTTTCTTTCTCTTGTTTTGTCCCCCTTTCACCTCCCTCATGCCTTCGCCCCTTTCTTTTGTTTCCCCCTGCTGCCCGTGGCTTCCTTACAGTCAGCGGTAGGAAGAGAGCAAACTTCTTCTATTCTCAGACCACTGAGGAATGAGACAGATCAGCGTCACAGCTCCATGGCAACCAAACAAATATTCCCGTGCAGGATGGTGTGCCAGATTATCTCACTTGTTGTTTTTTTTTTTTATTCAGTTTCACTTTGGCCAACAGCTCTCCTGGCTCTGTCCAAATACACCTACTAACAGGTCCAAGAGAAGCCTGGTGTCCCTGTCCTCGGAACCTGGGTGTGACGCCTGCATCTGCAGATCATCCAGAATGCAGCAGCTCGGTTCTCCCACACTACACCGCCCCCTCCGTACCCTGCGCTGACTACCTGGTACTTGCCTACCGTGCCGCGAATGGCTCAGGCCCATCCTACATCCAGGAATATGGTCAAACCATACACCCCAGCCCGTCCACTATGCTCTGCTACTGCTGGCTTGCTTACGACTCCCTCACTACGAGGGGGGCCCAGCTACCGCTCAGCAAAACCGCAGTCGCAAATTACTGTCCTGGCTCCACGATGGTGGAACTAGCTCCCCATCAAGATCAGGACAGCAGAGACATGTTTCTTTCTCCGTCTCTTATTGTTTTTTAAATGTAGCACTTGAAGCAGTTGAGCATATTTGATGAAGTCGATGTACCTGCATGATTCTTCCACGCGGTTGAACGCACTTGTCGTAAGTCGCTTTGCATAAAAATGTCATATTTCCTTGTCCGTCCTCTCCTCTCCTGGCTGCTTGTGTCTCCTTGTTGTTGTTGTTGTTGTTGTTGTTGTTGTTGCTATTTTGTGGCCAACATGTGACGGCGATATTTCCTATAGTGCTTCAAATGCAGCACAACAGGCTCCCTTTGTGTAACCTTCCTTTTCTATTTCAACATAGCAGCTTCGTAGGGACACACACATGAATCTAGCATGGATAGGGGTTCCTTGAAGTGTTTCCGAGGCTGCAGACACGTGTGTGCGAAGCAGCTCTGCTCTGTTGTCATTCAAACTCCTTTCAGCTCTCTTCACTGCAAGACACAGCTTGCCGTTGTTGACTATCACTGGAGGTTTGTTTTTACGACATACTTTGGTTTGGGGGGTATTCTGATCGTGTACTTTCATGTAGGAGCACACACACACACAAGCATTAATAATTCCTCCTGTGAGTGATAACATCCACATGGACACTATGAACCACTCCAGTGCCATTTTTTTTTTAAAGACAGCTTTATGCAAATACACAAGAGGAGCCTACCATTCAGAAATTTTACATTTCACACTGAATTCTACTAAAAAAAGGGATCTAATTATAATGGGACGAGCAGCCCCGTCTCCCTCCTCCTGGCCCCCTCTGGGTCTATGTACTGCATGGTTCCCCCCCCACGCTTGACTAACAGGGACCTGGACAGCGAGGGTTGACAGTGGTCGTTCCCATGGCCACCCGTGTTACTCTTTCCAATAACAATGGAGGAGGTTGATGTTTATGGAGGGATTTGTGGAGCTGCAGAAGAAGTGGCTTCTTCCTCCGCTGTTCACTCCGGTCCCTCTCTGCACAACGTGTCCTCGGCTTTAAGCTGAAAGCTGAATGTTACAGTGATACACAGTATCTGGATTTATTTTTATTGCACTTCCATAACGTTCAGGGACATGTGCAAGAAACCGACAATAAAATCCTGACTTTACTGTCTAGTTTGGTACCAGTTCAAAAAAAAAGCGTTGCACTTCCTGTAACGCAACACTTAAGATAACCCCGATGACGCCACTATGACATCATCTGGGACAACTCGTTGTATTTTTTGTGGCGCTCGTATTTATCGTCAAATATCCATTTAGCTAGACTTTTCACTTTGACCGGCCTTGATAACTGTTGTCATATAAAAGGTAAAGGATCTCACTTATGTAGCGCTTTTCAACCTTCACGGTTACCAAAGCGCTTTACGGCTAAGTCTCATTCACCCGTTCACTCACACATTCACACACCAAATGGCGACCGAGCTGCCGTGCGAGGTGCTGGTCTCCATCGGGAGCAACTTAGGGTTCAGGGTCTCGCTCAAGGACACTTCGACATGAAGCCGGGGATCGATTACCCAAACCCGCTCTGCCCTGCTCTTTACCTCCCAGTGCTAACCACTGCGTCACCATGCCGACCAAGGTATCACGCTCACATGATGAAATCTAGTAAATGGACCTCGATGATGTTTTGTCAAGTCAACAACATAACATAATCAATGAACAGAATGGTTTGGTAGCTAGATATTAAAGATATTAAATATTTCTATGAGGTGAAATCTCAAGAACATTGAATGAAATGAGCCCGTTGAAAGCGATATGGCTCAGGTTTTTTTTAAACATGCCATGAACTTTAGAAATGTGATCCTGACATTCAAGCCATCGTAGAAAACTAGATGATTCGGTGACTTATCACAAACTTTCCTCTGTCCGGGGCCAATAATGTAACCAGTCATGAGAGGATTCAAAGCTTGGATCATGTGACGGAGCGGATCATATGAGGATACAAACTAATGTTTTCAATAACCACAGCTTTTGACTATGAGTCATCGATGTCGTCTGACTCATGTGGAAAAGCTTCTACTTAGAAATAAAAAATTAAAAAAAAAAAATGATTTGGGGTAAGACGAGGATTTGAAAGATAATTTCTCTATTGAAGTCAAGTGGGCGACATTAGAGCAGATCTGTCACGCATTTCCCCTGAGTTTTAAACAAGCCATTGAATATGCAAACGTGTGAAAGCAGTGCAGTGGGACTGAAATTTGAGTCAGTGGCTCCCTTCTTGTAAATGAATGATTACTCTGTGGAGGGATCTACAGCCTAACGTGTAAACAAGCTCAAGAGACGGCGGCACTTAGTTGACACAAAAGCTTTAAACAGTTGCGTGCTATCCGAGCGCTCCATCCAAAGGGGGCTGGTTTCAATTTGAAGGCGGACGTGTGTTGCCTGCACCATCCATTCTGTGGTCTACCACTCTGTGGATGTTTCTGTCTCTTACGGAGATTCTCAGCTCTGCCTGCGGCGCTGTGCGTGAAATGTTCATTTTGTCCTTGTGGTCTTTCTGTGATAAATGAATTCCCCATTGTGAGGTTCATGCATTGAAAAAGTAGCCAAATAGTATAAACCACAATACTTTACAAAGGAGTCCAAATATTTGCTCCCCTCCACTGACAGTTTTTCTTTCTTTCTTTCTTTCTTTCTTTTTTTTGCTCAGAGAAGCAAATGTGCTTCTTTGGAGGTGGGAAGGTGCAACATCCTGATTCTTGAAGTCTTTCTCCTATTAAAGTGAAACGGAGGGGGGGGGGCACCCACTACAACAGAAATTATGCAGTCGAGATTCCTGCATTTGGGGAATTCGCAGGGGTCAGCACAACCGGAGTGCAATGGCCGAGCCTCGCCCTGGGTGAACCGCCTTCTTGATCGTGGTGTCTCACCCCCGCCAGGTAAGTATGGCTTGGTGCGGGCCAGAGAAAGGACAAACAATTTGAAAACCTTGGACAAGCCACACAAAAGGGAGATTATGCTTTATCAGAAGTACATGTTTCCGTTTTTTCTAAGGAAAAGACTTCTTCAAGGACGTGGACTAAGTGTTTGGTCTGCTGTTCAGTGGGAAGCATCTTGAACTATCTGCCACTCATAGTGGACCATGCATGTGACTATGATATCTCTGGTTCTGCTGCGTCAAGTGTGATGGCAAGTTCGTGGAGGACTCATTTAAGCATTCAGCCGAGGTGGGTTTGACCTTGTGAGAAAATCCTCCAGAACAAAGGGAAAGGACCTCAAAGCACACGTTGACATCTGATTGCCAGCAGTTCGTCATTGCTTGAAACAGAGAGAAAGACCAGGGAATAAACCCATTTTTAAACCTTGATGACTGGTGGCAAATGTCTGAATGTCACAAGCTGATGCTGTGGCCTGAATGTCCGCACCACTTGTCAAGGCCCGGGTCTCAGAAGATCTTCAAAAACCAAACAGGAAGACAATCTCCTAAAGGCCCTTTCCTCCTCACAATCAAACAAGTATGTGATAGTTAGCTATTTTTAGACGCCTCTCCCCTTCTCTTTCTCCGTCTCCATAAGCCCTCTGTTACCTCCCTCTCTCCCTTCTTTATCCGCTCTCTCACTCTCTCTCTCTTACCCTTCCACCCCATTTTGTCAACAGGCTCCTGACCATGTTGCCTGACATGCACACCACCCCGACCTACTGTACCAAAGCCAAAAAACACTCCACCATAAAAGCACAGCTCCCAGCTGAAACAATGTTACACACACAATCCGGCCTGTAAACCGAGCTGGGAACATTTCTGCCTCACATGTCCATATATGGACCTGGATCGACCTGTGGGAGAAGAATGGGTTCACTCTTGATGAATTTACATGCGAAACATTGCCGGGAGACTGAGCGCTCCGGGGCTCTTTCAAGGGCAAAATGTTCAGAATGCCTCGTTTGTAAGTCATTTGGATGAAGCTGTGATCGCATGTAAAATCATTTTGACATGGTGCCGTCGATTGAAATGTAGGGAGTGTGGAGGCAACAGGTGTTTTGGGTGGCGTTGGTGGAAAGTACAGCGTAGAAAAGTAGAGGAGGATGAGCAAAACCTGTTCCGACAGATTGTTTGTGAGGTGTTCTCTCCGCAATCCAAGATCCGGATTCCTTCGCGAAGGTCGGGAAAAGCAGGAGAAAGAAAGAAGCACATTTACATTTGTATTTTAAGCATTTTGCTGATAGAAAACTGGCTTCCTCCCTCACGAAAAAAGGGTGGTGGTGGCACACGACTACTTGCGGGTCTAGCACACGCTAGCTAACCGCACAAGAGACGTATTTGTATCGGCTGCCGTCTCACGACTGACCGCAAACTGGGCAGTTCATTCCCCCCGCAGAGCAGGTTTATAGAAAACTCGCAACGTAACGTGATGGCTCCCTCTGGGTCTTCCTTCCTTAAAAGGTCAGCACTACCAAGACGGTTTAAGATTTTGGTCAAATTCAGATTTGAATTTACTTTGCGAGTGGATCTGCGACTCATTTGAAATGAGTCGACTTTGCTGCGAAACGTAGCTGTTGTAAATGCTCGGTTTGGCTTTTAAAGAGTGGTTGCACAACAAACTGACTGAAACACGTCCTTGCTGCGGTTTTGCAGATTGGTCCCCTCATACTTCAGACTTTAAATGATGAACTCAAAATATCTACACAGCATTTCAGAATGACTTGTCATGTCAAATGAGAGGAGAGGGAGGAAAACGAAGGAGCAGTGGTGAGGGAGCAGGGATGGTGCGTAGGGCGGGGTAGGGCTGAGGAGGACACGCGATGTGGAGTGAATTATCCTGGTGGGTGGAGGAGCCGGGGGAAGAGGGAGGAACAGCTCTGTGACTGGTTCCACATGAGGAAGGAGGAGGAGGAGGACGAGCTGGGGATGCCTGTGCTATGAATCAGCTGTTTATACATGGCCCCTGCTCTTCATCGCAACACACCCAATCCACTCCTTATACAAAGCGGATCTCCTCTTCTTCCAGTTTATCTTTCGCTCCTTCTGCGCTCTCCCACGTAATATTATTCCGCCCTTATTCCATACAGTGTGTATTTCTCTCAGCCTACTGTTTCTACTGTAGTGCACACAGACGCAGTCGTTGTCCTTAGACCCCCACCATAGCAGGGGCATTGGAAAAAAGTAGTAGCTTGAAAGAGAAGCTTGAACCCTGCCTACTTTCCCTCCTCCGGTCTATCCAGCATCTAACAATTCTAGTAACCTTTCAGAAGCAGAGATTTATGAAATACTGCGAGACCTTTTCCCTGATTCAATTGAGAACTGCTACTAGGGGTGTGCCTCTCTCCCATGGAGTGGGAGTGGGTACAGTGGGTAGGCCTGGGTCTTGCCCGGAGAACAGAGTTGTGGGCCAGAAAACCAAAACGAGGAGCTGAAAGATGCTAAAGTCCTCACCGCCGAGAGGAATCCTCTGTTCTCTGGCAGCACATGGCCTCAGTTGTCAAGGAACTGAACACAGATGTAAGGCTTACTGGACATTCCGACTTAAATGAGCCAAAGACACACACACACACACACACACACACACACACACCCGCGGACACAAACACACACTCCCAGCGTAGAGAACAGCTGTTCATGCTAACAAGGAGACACCTCCAGCTGATGTACTGACAGAGCTGCCACTGATTCGTTTCCAGTCAGTAGCCTGAGCTGGTTCAGCATACCAGTGGCATTATGGGGGGGTATTGTTTGCACTGTTGGCATTAACCAACAGGTGGTTTTGGCTTTGCGTTTGACTGATGTTAGTTTTTGATTGTCTAATAATCTGATTTATGCTCAACTGAAACCAGGGAGAAACATATCCATCCATCCTTGTATGGAATCAGGTCACTAAAGTCTTCCTATAGACCAGTAAGCCTTTGTATTAAAATGCATTGGTTGAACAACAAAGACGTAAATCCCATCAATCCAAGCCTTGTTAGGACCACACTTGTGAACTGGGGGGCCCAGGAGGGAGTGGTGCGAAGACTGGCGGGTCGACAGCCGCTAATAAAGCAGAGATTAAACACCCTATGCTCCGCTACAAAGCCCCCGTGCCGTGTCCTCCCCCGTGTGCAGTGACTCCTGTAACAGAAAACACCACACGGCAACAGTGTGCTATCAGCAGAGCGCCAGGGCGGGGCTTTTCGAGCTCAAATCGGGATCAGGGGCGTCCAAGATCTGAACGCCGCATTACTGAATTCACACAGACTAAAAAGTGAGAAGCATTTTGAAAAAGAAATATGTCCGGAGGAAATGAGAAAACAGTATCTGTTGCTAGGTTGCACAGACCCACAAATAGACTCATATTAGGTACACGAACCCAGGTCCCAGGGTTAGTACACAGTGGAATGTTGACATGAGGAGATCCTGGCTGTGGAGCGTTCTGTTGTTGCACATTGTTCCGATTAGCAGCGTCTGCTAAATTCTCAAAATGTAATATAATGCTTCCAGTGTCTCTCCGAAATGACCTTGGTCCCTCTGAGGAGTAACTAAATTGTTACCCCCTTATTCCCAAATTCCACATCTCATCCCTTTGTACACCTACATGTGTGTATATGTACGCAGTGTGCTGGTACACCTGCATTTTGCAGGCCGCAACCTAAAAGCCTTACCTTGATGTCCTTGTACTGCGCTGTAGTATTTCCATTTTACTGTACATGAACTCTCTATGTGTAGCTTGTACTTCGTCATGTTGGCCATTTGTCTGACGAACCCTGGTAGGTTAGAAACGTTGCCCTTTTTCAGTCGAATAAAACTTTTTTGGGAGCTAAAATCCAGTGTGCCGACTCCCTCCACTTTTTTCTCACTTAATACTGCATTGCATTTGAAAGGGAGGTGTACTTTTTCGATCCTCTACATCTATTTGACACCTATATGAAAGTCCATAATAATCGTTTTTAAACATAAACGCATAATGCACATTTTTTGATAATTCAATTAAATTTGGTCATTAAAGAATTGCAACCAAGATACTGTATGCAGCGAGGGGAAAGTTTGTTTTACCATGATGTTCTTTAGAGTACAAATACAGACTACTACTACTATTAGTAGAGCATTTGCCTTTGTACGTCCACATTGTTAATATTGTTGCTAACCCTGTGCATGGAGGTATTGACAGTACTAATGAATCCAAATAAAGGCCAAGTATTTGTGTGTTGACACACTGTCAAAGTAACCCAATAAACAGTGTTACAGTTCAGTGGCGGGGGGGGGGGGGGGCAACAGGGGAGCACGGAAAATTGAAAACAGAACAACATATTGTGGTTTGCTTGCTTTTTTTTTTTTTTTTTTTTTTTTTAATGAAGATGAATCTGACGCTCTGTCATAGTTGGCAACCATAAACAAAGCCAGTGTTTTGAGTTAGCGAGGGAGGCAGAGATAGGCATTTCAGGGGGGGAGTTTCTCTTGCCACGGGGCCCAAGCAGTTGGCCAACACCAGCAAAATCCCAACCCGTTCTGTTTTTCCCTGTGTGGTAGTTCGAGCCGATTGTACTGGAAACTTGCAACCCGCAGCTTCAAGACTTTATTAGACACTAATTAAAATGTTGATTTATGATCCTTTCAGGTTGAGAAACTGTTCAGTCATCGAATTCCTTCAGATGTGATGACAGAGATTAGCTTTTTCTTGCTGAGAGCTCTGCTCCGCTCATCTGTGGATCATTACATCTTATCTCTTGTGCTGGTATGCCGGGACAAAGGAAGCCAAATATATTTATTAATTCACAGTCAGAGAGTCTGGGTTGCCTAAGATGGAGCGCTCATTTGACTTTTGTCCAGCTGCTGGATAGAGACCGAGAGAGCGAGGCCGGTCCAACCCATGATGTCTGAGTCGAGGGTGGAAACTCTGAATGTTCTCGTGCCACTTCGCAAAAAGCTGCAAGCTATTACACATCACACTGCAGCCCCACAGGCTAAAAAAAGAAACAGCCCCCCCCCCCCCCCCCCCCCTCAAAGAGAAAACTTGCTCTCTGTCTTTTCAAATGAAACGTCCATCCTCCTCCTCTCCTCTGCTACCACTCCTCTGCCTTCGACAGAACCTTGAGCGTGCTTGTGGTATTTTCCATCTTTGTTTTAAAAAAAAAAAAGAAGGGAAAGAGTGAAATGACTTTCCGAATGGATTCCGTATGACTTGGGCAGCCAGTGAGCTTGGCTCACATGTGAAGGCTTGTATTCTTTAGTTCTATACATAGTGTGCTATGGAAGGAAAATATCTGGAAGCCACCTGTAGTGGCTACTGAGTACTGAACCAATGTACAGTAGATTTGGGGTGGGGCTGGGGTGGTGCAAAACAACATCTGGGAGGTTAACACATACGCAGACACACACCCATGAATTCTTCTTCTGAACATAGTGAACGGTAGAATGAAAGTATGAGAACTGCTAAAACAAATGTTTGTGTGTCGATCATAGAGCCTCAAAGGGAATCTGTTACAACAGCGTTGCTTGTAGCTTGTTATTTAAGTTGATGTGCTATTTTATAAAAGGTCATTTATGAATACTCGGAAAACCAAACTGGAAAATGACTGGAAGCTGTGTTTTCCGATAAACAAATGTGAGTAATGTATCCGGTAATTGTTTCCATAGGTGTGGATGTGTATCAACAAGTTATATTGGATTATGTATTTGGCTTTTCAGCGCAAAAAACGTACAAAAAAAAGCTGCATTCGCTCATATTTTACACGCTGCGAGATAGTTTACAGGTCATTCTGCACATTCGTTTGTCTTTATGATATAGTGCCTACATGCACTGTGCTGCTGTGCACATTCAGGACAGATGCCAAACTGCATTTCTTTACGGTGCTACTCACTCTGGGTTGCAACCCTGTCTCAGAGACATTACATTTATATTCTACTACTTTGTTTTGCCGCATGCATTTTGAAGGCAACATCACGTATGATCACGTTTTTTTTTTTTTACAGTCGAGGAAGTTCTTCTACTGTACGGAGGTTGCAGGGTGGGGGTCGGGCTGGATGGTTGGCACATAAATCACAAGAGTTTGACATCGGAAAGCGGGACTGAGTGTGGTCAGGATAATACTACAAAAAACTCTCCAGTTAAGGGTTAGATATTGGGGGATAGGGTTAGGGTATCAAAGCTGCAGCACGTATATTGAATACACTTGTTTACCTCCGGTGATAAAGTACCAGGCAAAGATGTAAGAGGTAAAGAGAGGTAAAAGTACCTCTCTGTTTCTTGAATATGATCTCTCCTGGTAAAAAAAAACCCATTACTTTCTGAGCGGCACGTTTTTGGTACTGCAGGTTCAGTGACGAGAGATAGCACAGCCTGTTACTTGAGCGCTTGCCAGCAATAACCTGAGGTAATCTTTAACCACTCCCTGATGTCCTCTGCACCTCGGCAAACTGAATAACGTCTTTGGCGAACCAACGCTTTCCTGTTCATTTGTATTAAACCACCACTAAATGCATTTTCAGCAGGTTTTTTTTTTTTAGGAAAGTGATATGAACCCAAACCATTTGTTTGGCACACCACTGGGCCACACCCATCCCTAAACCAATAAGGCGTCGTGTTCTTCGCATACACGACCTCACACCTCGAAAAGACTAACTACAACCACACATTGATACATTTATATATGCACACACACACACACACACACACACACACACACTCTCCCACCTGGTAGATCATGACTTTAAAGTTGCGTCTCTTGAGCAGCTCAGCCTCGTTGTTCTCCAGCTTCTTGATCTGGCCTCCTTGCTTCTCCAGGGTGGCGCGCACTGTCTTGACGTTGACGCTCACCTTGCGCACCTTCTCCATCATCTTGTTGACGCTGTTGGACGTGGTGCTGTGGCTCTTGGACAGTTTGGTCAGCTCGCCCTGGATGCTGGTCACCGAACGCTCCATCTCCTGCTGCCTGGCCTCCAGCCCGCTCTGGGTCTGCTGGATCTGATCCACTGCCCCTATGATCTTGTCAAGCAAAGACAGCACCATGACCCCGTTCACCTGCAGGTCTTGCTTCACCGCCTCGTCCTTGGCTTCGGCGTCGTCCCCCTCTGCACCCATGATGGACAGCTCTTTCTTGGCTGCGACAAGGGCATCGTCTTCGTCATCCGAGGGTGGAAGGTTGACCTCGTCGTCTGAGATCTCAGCGAAGGTCTGAGGCTCCAGCTGGCCACTTGAGGATTCCAGTGCTTCCATGGCTGCCATGTCAGTGGATTTGCAGTGTACAGTCAGCTAATCAACCTTTCTTCACCACTGGTTCTTCTGTTCCTTTTTTCGACCGTTTGCTTTCTAACCTGCTTCTCTTCTCCGGACCTCCGTTCTTTTTCCCTCCTATTCCTAAACTCTCTTATCTCTCTCCAGCACACATGCACTCTGCCTCTCTTTCTCACTGTCTGTCTGTCCGTCCTGTCTACTTCAAATCCCTGGAATCAGGCCAGCGTGCAGGGGAAGCCAAGCGATGCTGGATGTTACCACATGAGCGTTTTGATGGGAATGCCACACCAGGCAGAGAAACCTTCCAGTCAAGCTACAGCTGGCAGCTCCCTTTTTTTTTTTCCCATTGGACTCTCCCCCTCTCCTCAAACTCCTCCCTCATCTCCTCCCTAAATACACACACACACACATTAGCAAGACTCCGCTTACTGCTGGTAGGTCCAGCCCCTTGATGATTCAATAACCCGCCCCTTTGGTCTAGCCTTGTCCCATCAGCATGGTTAGAATAGTTAGGGCAGAGCTGCGCTGATCGGCTTGTATACAAGCTCAGGCACAGCAGAGCTGAAGGAGGAATGTCAGGCAGGATCTTTTTCCCTTTTCCACTCCTTTCTCTCCCTTCTATGCAGATTGTGTTCCTGTTCCTGTTTCACAGAAGGCAGGGCTAGATTTATTATGGATGAAAGACACCAGGAAGGAAAAAGGCATAAAACGAAAAGATCTTTTGGTGAATTCTAAGAGTGGTGTTACTGTAAAAGTCCTGGCTTTGCACGTAGCGTGAGGACTGCAGGGTTTTGAATGAGATGGAGCCTTCCTGTCTAATGTGGTTCAGAAGAATGGAGTACTAATTGATACATAAAGATTCATGAAACACAACATGACTGAAACTCTTTTAAGTAGCGCTCTGGATCAAATAACCGAAACAGTAATACGGAAACTAGACAGTGAGCATGTACAGCACTAGGGTCAACAGACAATAGTGGGTGAGATCATGCTGATTCAGAGTCAGAATAGACTGAGACGTCTCAGCACCGTCAGGAGAGCAGAGACTGCAGCCCTGACTAGAGGCATGCTTCATCGGTGTAGCCTGAAAGTAGAAGACAGACTCCTTTTATTGGGTGTGGTGGACTGATCTTTCTCACAACTGCTTGATTAAGTCTTTATACATTTTAAGATTCTCCATAGCTGCCCGAATTAGCCTATAGTTCAGCAACTGAGCCACTGCATCTTTTTTTAATCAAGTACAGCATTTCTACTTATTAGTAGCCAACAGCTGCAAGAGAGAAATAGTTTATGAATAAAACTTTAAAGAGTCAATTTGTTATTTGGAATCCATGGAAAGCAATTTCCTTATTCTTTATTTATTCATTATTATTTATGGCACTCTCTGCTCCACTATCTCCTGCACAGCAAGCAAACACTTGGGAAAAAAAACACTCTAATGCACACAAATTATGAAAACCACATGGCATCCCGGAATGAGGCAGAATGCTATCTTTGAGAAGCTGTTTCTCGGAGAGAAGTGTGCCACAGTAATTTGTGTATATTATGGGAGTTCCATGCTTCCAAAATTGCTCGCTGGCAGCCTGCCAGTGTCCTGGTTTAAACCCTGCACCATGTGGAACTGAGGGGGGGGGGGTGAAACTCTACCGTGGCTGTTTGCAAGAGGAAAATTTCTACAGGATCTCGTTAGTACTGACTCAACACTTGGCCAGTTGTGGACTATTCCACCACATCTGGTAGACCTTATTCTCAGGACATTTAGAAGAGAGGTTTTGGTAGCACATAATCTTACAGGCACAAGTTAGTACTTGATAATCATCTAATCAGAGCTTGATATTGTACAGACTGTAAAAAAATGGTTAGATCTCCACAAAATGACTGATTAATGGCAGAATATGAAGGGTCCTCTTCCAAGAGGTGAGGAAGAACTGCCTTACTGAGCCTTATCGCCTCCTGTTACAGTGAATGTGGTCATACTAAAGTCAAAGTGGTTTGTTTCCCATTTCCCATTTGGCTATGTTTTCATCCTGTGTTTTTACTGCATTTTAAACCCATATAGATAATATATATATATTGATATTGATATGAACCAGGTATTCATTCAAAACAATGTTTTCCTCTGTGTTCTCATAATTTGTTTTTCTTATTCTAATGGCCTCTAACACAGTTTATGTGTGTATAAATGTGTACAATGTGGATGGCATGGTCCATATCACATTGACAGACTTTTTTTAAGATTAGTTTCCGATTGGGATTTCCAAAATAAAATTGCAATGCCGAATCTATCAGCTTGGTTTTGAGCAACGTAAAGCACCATGGCGGGCGATGAATAATAGAACAATAAATTGATAATTTCGTAATTTGAAATGCATTGGTGTTATTATAATTTTTGGAGTGAATTTCAAAAAAAAAAGACAAACGTCCGTTAAGTCAATAAATCATGCTTTTATTTTATGAACGCCTATTTTTGGGTATATTTCCGGCCGACCGGATCTAACTTGATGCACGGACCTGGACCACAGCATCCAGCATCCAAGGGTGGGGGATTGACAGGCCAGAGAGAGCCGAGCAGTCGCAGGTTACACAGGTGAGTGAAAAGATATTTCGAAAGTCTTCCGTGTGAAATGAGGCCATTTCAGTGTTTCACGTTCTGTGTTCGGGGGGTCATTAATGAATCATGATATGATATGAGGACGGTGATAATGTATAATGAAACACCGATAACTGCTTCTGTCGTAGGCGCCTAATGTCCGCCAATGACGCAGGTTTCTACGAATGTAAAATGTATGTTTGTCACATGAACCGAGTCGTCGATGTTACCGATATAACGCTACTACAGCCTGTAAATGAGTTAACCTAAACGATATTCTGGGCCTGTCGTGGACGCATAACAGTTGTTGTGTAACGAAAAAAAAACAATTTTTATTATTGTTATACGTAATGAAAAGTGTTTTGTAAAAGCGGACTCGCTCGGCGTGTGGGAGGAGGTGGCAGGAGGTCGCACAGAGCTGTAGGCCGGACTCCAGCAGCATCATCATGGCGTCCTTGAGCAGTGAAGGGCAGAGGGGATGCTGCGACGTCATCTAGCTTGGCGCTCTTTAGAGGCTCCATTTTACAAAGCAGAGCTGTTTTTCTGCTAATGTTAATGACTTGCTATGTAGCAGCCTTATATTTAGGCTACGTACACTGAGTTATGTGTGAGCTGTTGTTACAAAGGCGCCATTGCCTTCCGTATTTAGCTTTAGCATCTTCTTGTATTCACCTACGGTATGTATGAGTATATGTGAGTGTATGTTAAAGCAGACTGCCGTGTGATGACAGTGGTGTTTACCCTCCATGTCACTTAACCCAGTACATGAATATAACATGGAAGAGATTTTAACATGTCACAGCAGGAAAAGCACAGGTGTAACTACTAAAATGAATGATGGCTGAATTCCATTGGCCCTGGTATTATGCACACTGGCTCGCTGTCGCAGTGTTGCTTACTGGGACACTTGAATAGATCAGATCCATCTTTAATGTTAGTAGTAACACCTGTATTTTCCCTGCTATGACAGAGTCAGAATGTCTGCTGTGAAATAGGTGTATTTGTGCTTAGAATGAGTCTATAACCTTACACTGAAGCATACTTTTGTTCAAAAAAATATCCCAATAATGTGTCTATTGGGAATTATTCAAACTGACAGAGGCCTCACAAAAATAATGAACTGATTTTTTTTATTTTTTCCCTTGATAAATGACTTAAACAATTAATCAGTTATCAGAATTGCTGTCAAATCATTTTCTGAGTACAAAAATGAACTGAATAACAAACATAGTAAGTTAATGTTTCGACTCAGGGTCTCAAGATCAGGAGCTGTCTTAGCCTGCCTGATGAAGGCAAACTTATATTGCGCTTTGACACATTTTACCTTTGTCAAAGTTTGGATATTGCACTTGGCCATATTTTGATTTCGATGATATTTTGATTAATTGTTCAGCTCTATGCCAAACAGTACAGTACATCGCTCTTTTAGGAAAAAAAAAACAGGTTTTGTAAATGTCCTTTGACTTTTCACTGTGTCAAAAAATCAATGTTTATATATTACAGAAATCGAATATTTCTATGTATCTTCCTGTCCTAGGTGCAGTGTTTCTTTATTCTAGCTGAGGTGGAGTGTGGTTCTAATCATGGGGGAACTGTTCAGGAGCGAGGAGATGACCCTGGCCCAGCTCTTTCTCCAGTCAGAGGCAGCCTACTGCTGCGTCAGCGAGCTTGGAGAACTGGGCATGGTCCAGTTTAGAGACGTGAGTATGAATGTTTTTATGCTATGCCATTTCTTGGTGGTAGAACTCCACTGAAGCCAGTGGAAAAGGTGAGAGGCCGAAGAGGACATGTGGTGTTACTCGTTTCCTGTCTTTCATGCGTTTTCTGTTACAATTTCCTGGGTGTTAGTCACTTTGAGTTTTAGCCAAATATCCATAATGATTGTGTATTAATATTTTTTTTCCCCTTTTTTTCCATCCGCAGCTGAATCCAGACGTAAACGTGTTCCAGCGCAAGTTTGTGAATGAAGTAAGGAGATGTGAGGAGATGGACAGGAAACTGAGTAAGTAACGAGACAAACGAACACTCCTTTGACTCAGTCCAGCTTCAATTTCTGATCCTTTATTGCTCTGGTCACATTAAGCACCACATGAATGCACTTTGGATATTTTTGTTTTTACATATGTATGGAGTGGGTTTTTACCACTCCCAAAATCGCAGGGGTGTCAGTGAGAAAACTATCAAGATTTTCTTCATCTCATATCTGGTAAGATACTGAATCATGGCTTCTCTGTGCTGAACAGGGTTTGTGGAGAAGGAGATCAAGAAAGCTAACATCCCAACTGTGGACACTGGAGAAAATCCAGAGGTGCCGTTTCCCAGGGACATGATCGATCTAGAGGTAATCAATCTGTAATCATTATCACTCATCATCAGTCTTTTTTTTTTTGGATACACGTCAGGAAATGAGAAGATTTATCAAAAGGGGGGGGGGGGGTCGTCGCTGATGATAAATACACTATTTTTAAATGTATTATAGGGCTTTGAGTTTACCCATGCATACTGCTGACTTGATAGAAAGGTAGGGAGGAACTGTCATATTCCACAAACACCCCACTCAACATCACCAACAGTATGACAAATTCTCCGCTTCCGTGCTGTGAAGAGTGATCTTTCTCTTCCAAGGCATTGCTAACATGGCTCTTGTCGGGGCCGTAAAAGAGAGAACCAAAGATACTGAGATACTGAAGGTGCCGCCTATAGTGTTTTTGTTTTTTTTAAAGAACTTCAGTGGGTTTGATTTAAGAGGATAATTCCAGAACGACAGTTGTGATGGAAATTTTAGCTAACTGTTTTTAAGTGGGTGAATTTTATGTACTCCACCTCATCAGCCCTTTAAACAGACAGATTGTTGGTTGGTTTGTTTGAAAAGCCCACCATACCTTCCTTTGAGAGATGCTAATACAAAGCATTGGAAATACTGTACCTGCTTTAAGATTAGACATTAGCCAAATGCCAAAACATTGTAAAAGCAGAGGTAAACGCAGACCCCTCAGGAATAACTCAGTGAGTGTATGTGTCGATTGTGACTGGCAGGCCACCTTTGAGAAGCTGGAGAACGAGCTGAAAGAGATCAACACCAACCAGGAAGCCTTGAAGAAGAACTTCCTGGAGCTGACGGAGCTCAAACACATCCTCCGTCGAACACAGCAGTTCTTCGATGAGGTTCGCTTATATTACACTGTCAGACATATGCACCACACACCCATTAGCACAATAGATAATTTGATTGTGCTTCCGTAGATCAAGTAACTCTAATGTCTTACAGATGGAGGATCCCAACCTGCTGGAGGAGTCATCAGCCCTGATGGAGGGCAGTGAGGGAGGCCGCGGGGCCCCGCTCAGACTGGGGTAAAGCATCATATTCTCTAATACACACTGCACACAAATACATATTTTGATGGGAAGTAGGACATCCTCATCTTAAGACATTTGTAGTCAGAAGATTGTTTTGACTAATTAGTTAGTGATTTAATCAAAATATAATAATATTTTAAACAAAATATTTTCTGACGCACACAAAGATATTTATTTAATATTCATTTCCATATATAATCCGCACATTTTAATCCACATACAAAAAAAAAGAAGATTCACAAATGTATTTCTGATGCACACACAAATATATATTTTTTTAAATAAATGTAATAAGATATCAACAAACATATGTATTTAAAAGTATCATCAAAAGCAGACTGCACTTTCTACAAAGGGAATTTCCATCGGTCGTCCCATAGGCAAAAACAGAAGCTGCTCTGTCTGATACATTACAGCAATCCTGATGCTGCGCTCATTGTTGCTGGAGACTTCAGTCGGGATAACCTTAAGAAGGTCATGCTTGACTACCATCAACATATTGACTGCACCACAAGGGGAATTAACACTCTGGATCACTGCTACACGCCATTGAAAAATGGCCACAGAGAGGAATACAACTACCTACAACTCAGGGTTGCAGTCTGGCAACATGGACGATCCTACAATGTAAGAAGAGCAGTAAAGGAGGCAAAAAGGGGAAGAAAGTGGAACTCCAATTCCAGGAGCATGTGGCAAGGTCAAAGGACTATGACAGATTACAAGCCCCCTGTGCCTAACCTGGAAAAGTTCAGTGTTGCCAAAATAGCTGGTAGCTATCCAAGTAAGCTAGTTAACCGGCCTGCTGAACGAGGACAATACATGTCAGGGAACGAACATTAAAGTTTTCATTGCAATTTATATATCAGCATTTTAACATAAAACGATCAGTTCATTTTACCACTCAGACGGCTGACTGTGTTCGTACTGTGGCCTGTTTTCTTTTGGGTTATCTACTCTGAGCACTTGCATGTTCTGTCCGTGCAGGTTTGTGGCTGGAGTGATCGGCAGGGAGAGGATTCCAACGTTTGAGAGGATGCTTTGGAGGGTGTGTCGCGGTAACGTCTTCTTAAGGAAGGCAGAGATCGAGGACCCTCTGGAGGACCCCGCCACGGTCAGTGCACACAACATACGATCATAGACAACAGAAAAGACGCATGCCAAGAAACAGTGCAAAGAAGCTTCTTCTCTTTCCAACAGGGAGACCAAGTCCACAAATCAGTGTTCATCATCTTCTTCCAAGGTGACCAGCTGAAGAACAGGGTGAAGAAGATCTGTGAGGGGTGGGTGTTGCAGAGGAAGACGCCTAAAATATATAATATATATTCTGTCCATAAATTGTGGCATCTGTATTATTGAAATTTTGAAGCCAATCCGGAAGGATACATGATACATTTAGATACGGCTATGTTTACTGGTTAAACAAAAAAGTTTAGGGTGGTTGACATAAGAGGAAGAATGTGTGGGCAGGACATAACTACAGAGGGATCCATAGCAATGCTGTTTATCCACACTAGTGAATCAGGTGTCGTAATAGACCACAGCAGTAGTAGACAAGCCTGGACTACCATTTTTGACCGATGGTAAATGGTTAACAATGATAAACTATTGAGCGTAACTTTTTAGGAAAAAATATTTTGTGTTTTGAGAGAAAGGTTGAGACTTTTTTTTTTTATTAGAAATATAGTGAAGTCAGCATACTATTGGTTGCATTATGGGAAATGTAGAGCTCAGTGTTTTTGGAACTTGAGCCATATTAGGAACTAAAAGTCAGGATATTTCAGCCTCTGCTGCTTCGATTTTGAGCATTTTTTATTTTTTTTTATCTTTCAAGTCCTCAACTTTATTGTGCAACACTAAATCACTGGAGTATCTTTTTAAAATGTGTACTGTTTGAGCCTCTCCCTGCTTTTTTGTCAACCCCATCGCACAAGAACTACATGTGTTTTCCTGTGTGCATCATAAGCATGAGTGAGACAGAAGGAAACCAGGAGAAAGTACGGTATGTGTTGGGTGCTGTGAAGTTGACTCTGTTGGCCGGTGTATTTTTCCCAGGTTCCGTGCCTCGCTGTACCCGTGTCCAGAGACCCCACAGGAGAGGAAGGAGATGCTGGCTGGAGTCAACAGCCGCATTGATGACCTCCAGATGGTACGTTTGTCAGTATAATGGCTCTTTACCCCCCCATTACTAGTATTACGCACACATTAAATAAACCAAGAAAAGGTTAATAAAATGAAAAGAGTAAAGTGAGAGTCAGTTTCCACAGTGGTGGTTGACCTATGAGTACCGCCTGTTTATTGTTTAAGCCACATTACACCTTTTTTTTTATTTAATAATTCTTTCAAAGGGTCTTTGTGCTCTTTGTTACACTGCTGCTCACTGAACAACAAGAAAATTAATCAGACACGGAGCTCAACAGGATGTCTGTGTTCAGGCCCCTGCTCAGTTTTCCTTGAAAAATGTAGTTTCAATCAAATTACAAAAGCCCTCATAGTGCAGGCGGGTGTTTTCTTGTGCATTAGTTCTTATCTGTGAAAGACCTTTGTCCTGTCTCATAGTGTTGTGGTTCCCAAAAGTTTGCCTTATTAAGCCTGGAAAAAAGCCCAGGGTCTGCCTGAGAGGTCTGCTCTAGTCTGAGCCTGCCGGCCACATACAATGGATCGCACTCTACTTCAATGGAGCATTTTTCTCAGCTTTACATAGAAATTCTAACTCTGTGACAAACATGACCTGAGTCTGGAGGCCCAGTACAGTAAGATCAATCCATTTGTTCCATTTAACATGTTGACATTGCAAATACTGCACATTCTGTTTAGCTCACAAAACCATGACAATAAGCAACAAGTGTAGTCTTAAAGGCTTTTGGATACACTTGGCTACCACTGACATCATCATTACACCTCAACTCAGGTCAGGGAGCACTGTCAGGGCCCAACACCATCCAAGCATCCAGTGTCGACTGGACAAGGATCTACAATCCTAAACAAATCGCTCCACACTGCTACTGTAGGTTCTGAACCAAACAGAGGACCACCGTCAGCGAGTGCTGCAGGCCGCCTCCAAGACCATGCGGGTGTGGTTCATCAAGGTGAGGAAGATGAAGGCCATCTACCACACGCTCAACCTCTGCAACATTGATGTAACCCAGAAGTGTCTGATAGCTGAGGTGTGGTGTCCCGTCTCAGACCTGGACTCCATCCAGTTTGCTCTGCGCAGAGGAACGGTGAGTTTGGGGTTTTTCGGTTTGGTTGTATATTTATTTATATACAATGATCACATCTTGTTTTTGTAGTGTGTCTCTCTTCTTGTCCTTTACACATTGCATCCAAAGGTCATAGGCAACAATGTTTTTGCATGCACATAACTCAGTAACTTATGGTAACTTAAAAATGTTTTTTAGATATTATTGACCTGTGTTATGCTTTTATTTTGGCTTATTTTCTTACCAGCAATTTTACTTCTACCTGTGTAAAATTTAGACTCTATTGACTCTTTTCACTCCAAGCTCTCTGCGGCTCTGATTCTACAGCTTGATGTGCATATTTTGTCCATATTTCAAAAGAGGATAAAACTGTTATTTGCACGTACTTGTGGAAACGGCATCTCCTATGAATGTGCAGTTCCTGGCATTGATAATGGGCTGCAAACTGGAGAACGTCACACTCTTAAGCTTATAAATAATGATGCAAGACAATTTAAATTTAGTGAACAGGTAGTCCTGTAACCTCAGCACTCCATATATTAGCTTGTTTATTTGAATCACATGGTTTACTGTACTCAAAACTTCCTGTTAGGGTGTTGGAACTGAAGTGATAGCACTATTTTGAGTTTCCACCCACTAACTATCATCAGTCGGTCAACTGATCTTACCCCGACAACATGGGCTTATCAGTAAGGGCTTTATTTGACAGGAGAGGAGCGGCTCGACGGTGCCATCCATCCTCAACAGGATGCAAACCAAGCAAACTCCACCTACCTTCAACAAGACCAACAAGTTCACATCAGGCTTCCAGAACATCGTCGACGCCTATGGCATCGGGAACTACCGGGAAATCAACCCAGGTTATACAGGAATTCATTTGTCTATATTTGATCATCACTAAAACTTGTTATAGTGCAGCAGCAAAATGGTCGGACAAAATACGACTGTGCTTTTTGAAATCTCTAAGGCTCTCCTGCGTGAAACTGGATGCACTGTCATCAGCAGTTTGGTTCAGTGTTGTTCAGCGCTTTTATACCCCCTAATCATGCAAAACGAATTACTGAGTGTCAGAAGAGCGGGTTCAACTCATTTTTGTGGCTGTTGTATGTGGCTGAGTACCGGGACTTGTCCGAAACTGGTCAGTTTCACCAAAACTGGTAGAGAACAGCAATTGTTTGAAGCAGGATTAGAGATAGGCCTTTATTTCTAATTTACCCCTGTTCTCCCTCCCGCTGCTCTCAGTTTCTGTTCTCGAAGAGTGATACTGTTTTCTTTCACTAATTATTTTGATTGGCTTGCAGTTTTTGAATTGCTGTTAAGCTGCCATCAATAATTCCTCCATTTCCTGGTAGGATTTTAATGTGAAAAGTCTGCCGGATGTATCAAGTTTCATTCATGGTGGCTCGACTGCTATAAAACTGGAATTGATTGGAAATAATTAGTGAATGAAAACTGTATTTGTGTTTAAAAGAGAAAGTGAGAGCAGCAGAGGTGAGTATGCCATGGCTGTTCGTGCTGTAGAAATATACATTACACTATATACAGTATACTGTAGTAGCTTAATTGTTAGCTCCACCTCCCCCTCTGATATTTGTTTTACCAACCAGCTTTTTTTGTTTCATAAAGTATGGCCTTGAGGTGTTTGGTTGATTTGTAGAATTTGTGATGCTTGTCAAGGCAAACCCCCCCCCAAACTGGTCAACCAGCCTCAGCTTGGAAATTTCAATAGTCAGTACTGACTGATATTTGAGTGGTTTTGACTGTTTGAGCCTCATTGTGTGATGGTCCCCTCCTGCGTGTCACCTGGTACAGCTCCGTACACCATCATTACTTTCCCCTTCCTGTTTGCGGTGATGTTTGGTGACATGGGTCACGGCGTGCTGATGACCTGTGCCGCCCTCTACCTGGTCATCAGAGAGAGTCGCCTCCTCTCCCAGAAGAGTGACAACGAGGTACAGTAAGACATTAACAAGTAGTACAGTAATATAAAGCTTTACAACCTCACTCTACACATACTACAAACATATTTCTAAGTTGTCGTGTGCCTTTGTAGATGTTCAACATGGTGTTTGCTGGTCGTTACATCATCCTGCTGATGGGGATCTTCTCCATCTACACCGGCATCATTTACAATGATTGCTTCTCTAAGTCGCTCAACATGTTCGGCTCTGGATGGAGCGTCCGGCCCATGTTTGGCCCCAAAGGAGCCAACTGGACGTAAGTCAGCCACCAACTGTGCATGGACCGGTGTCCCGCATCCCTGATTTTGATTTTTTTCCAAGTGTATTTTCAATCTAGTTTAGAGGACATGAAATAGAGCACCACACCTAATTATATATATACTGTATGTAAATATTTGCCATGAAAATTGCAACATAAAAGGTAAATGATCTCACTTTCTAGCGCTTTTCAACCTTCATGGTTCCCAAAGCGCCTTACAACTAAGTCTCATTCACTCATACATTCACACCCAACTTAGGGTTCAGTGTCTTGAACGGGGGGGGGGCGTACACATATTTGCTTTCTTTCTGAGAGTGAGATGAGAAGATGGATACCAATCTCATGACTGTGTGTACAGGTGTACATGTACAGGAGTAGGCTGGAGTCAGGGCATGGTTTGGTTAGCTTAGCTTCGCATAAAGACTGGAAGCAGGGGAAAGCAACTAGCCTGGTTCTGTCCAAAGTGACAAAATACACCTACCAGCACTTCTAAAGCTCACGTATTAACACGTTGTATCTGTTGTACACAAACAGAAATGTAAAAACGACAATTTGTGGCTTTGGGGAGGTTCCATGCTGGAACTACAGCCAGGTGTAGTGACTTCCTGATGTCTTGTTGTCACCATGAGCTTGCCTGGCTTAGTATCATCGCGTCTGTACAGAAATCTGCACTAAAATCTCACTGACCTGCTCACTGACCTGCCCGCTAGCCAGAGACACTGTACTGAAGAACTGGGTGGATGGATAAACTGTAGTTCATCAAGAAATAATGCACAGTTTTGCTTTGTGTTATGTTTACTTCAATTGTGCTCTGTCAAAAAGACTCTTTAGGCTATGCTATCAACTAATTGGAAATAATTATTTGAAGCTGTATAATAAACACTGTCTCTATTTTCCAGCTTCCAGGAAACTTCCTAGGAAGTAATTAGGACATTACCTACCTGAAAAATGAACTGTTACAGATTGTACCCATCAATTCAGTATATCGGAGAACTGTCCAAAATATTCACATATTGTCAGGAAACTAAATTTTGCATGACTATGCAGGGACCCCCTTAGATCCCCTCAGGTATTGTCTACCCACTCTCAGTTGTGTCATTATATAACGAGTCAATGACATTCATGTGGTTGTAATTATCTTACTACTATATTGTATGTGGATGATTCATGTGCTAAAATGTGTTGCTATCCCCTCTAAAACTTGTAGCATGTAAATAATCTGCTTTATTTCGATGCATTCATTAATTTCCTGCTGGTCTGTCCTAGGTTTGAGACACTTGATGGAAATGCAGTTCTACAGTTAGACCCAGCTGTCCCTGGTGTGTTCAACGGGCCTTATCCACTCGGAATTGACCCGGTAAAAACTGCACACTCACTAAAACAAGAAACATAAATAGCTGGAGTTGTTAGAACCACAGTGCGATTTTTGATGAAAAGTGCGAAAAGACCCAAACTAACAATGAATGTATCCTACTAACAGGTATTGTTGTCCAAAAGCTATTAAAAACACATCAGTGGGCCACACTGTTGCACTGGGTGACATGTTTGTTCATTACCATGAACACACGCACTGTAGTTTATCTTGACTCAGTCCCACATACTGCCCCAAATACTCACTAGAGCACAAAATGTGGATTCATCCGCCGCTGAAAATAGTCCCCAACAAATGCAACAAATATTTCCTCCTGTTTGCTCAAAACCAGAGTGAACAGCTGTAGCTCAGTAAGAAATGACTGAAAATATCTATTTGTGAGCTGTTTTTTTTAAGATTTACAGCATGTCTTCAATAGGAACCAGTGAGCTGAATGACCAAACATTTGTTTTGTTGTTTTATCTCCGCAGATCTGGAACGTTGCCACCAACAAGCTGACCTTCCTCAACTCATTCAAGATGAAGATGTCTGTGATCCTGGGCGTCATCCACATGGTGTTTGGGGTGTCTCTCAGTCTCTTTAACCACCTGTAAGTGCTACTCAACACCAATGCTGAAAATGAACACCTGAATCCTTGGATGTATTTCTTTGTTTTCACTTTATTTACAGGCTTATGCCATGGTTACTACATCTCTTAACCAGGCATGTAATATATTGTAATTTTCTAAATAAGTTAGCCTCAGTATCCTTTAAATGACGTGCAACCGACAACATCTAAAGGCAAAAGTGTTTTCAAGAATGAAAAAAGAGAGCTTAAAGTATGCCGTTTAATTAGAGCATTTCTGCGGCCCCGTGAGCACAGGGCTGTGACAACCCCTCCCTACGCGCTCGCAACTGCTCAACACTCCGCTCTCTCATAAAGTTGACAGTGGCTGATGTCTCCACTCCACTCCCAAAAATGGACATGGCATAACACAAATCAGGCTATCAATCAGAAATCGTTTGTCCAAAACATTACAAAACTCGCAGGATGTGTTTCACAACAAGTTGAACCACGTGCGTAAAATTATTTTGAAATCGCTCAATAGGGGGCACCACCAGTTCCAAACACGTGCATGGGCCTGCGCAAATTCGGCCATAAGTCAATGAGATTTGTCCCAAACATCGCCAAACTTGAATATTATATCTTCTTCTGTCACTCTGCAGGCAGTCTGCAGGAACATAAATCATTAGGCTACTTAATGAATGGATATACAGTAAATCATAATGGAAACAATGTCATTGGATGGATGTTGTGGCAGTGTAACATTTGCTGATAATGTCACAAGCTAATCTTTGGAAATTGCCATAGTCATTTGACTTTCATATTTATGATTGCTGATGAATTGCACACGAAATGGAGAGGTTCATACTGAAAAACGTAACAAATAAATTTTGATCATTTTAACTGTAGATTGTGCTGTTTCTGCCTATTTGCTGTGGTCCTACCTGCTTAGCATTAAAAAGTCTCAAGAAACCAATACTCCAGTATGACGGGAGATCACAGGGTATCATAGTCCTGAGTTTTATTCATTTGCACTGGAGCATTCCTTTCTTATTGACCTTGAAAACTTTATTCTTTTTGCTAAAATGTAAAAAAGGAGGATTTCACTGCTTTTTTCACATCTAGACCATATCAGACCAGGGCCCGATCAAAACGTACTATACTTAGAATGGTCAAATCTGGACTAGATTACCAAAGAGACTCCAGATACTCTTTAAAACACAGGTTCGTGAAACCTTTATTCTATTCGTGAAAAATGAAAAATGGCGATTTCGCTGATTTTTCTCCTTCCAGATCAAAAACCACTATATTTAACACTTATACACTAGCACTGGTCAAATCTGGATTATCCAAGAGAGGCTAAATATTCTTTAACACAGTTTCAGATGAGTTAAACCTTTAATCTATTTGTGAAAATGCACATTGGACCATGTCCATATCAAAAGCTTTCAACTTTTAATGGTCTATGTTGGCTTGAACCCCGGAATGGCCGCTTGCGGCTGTATTTGTTTGAGGTTTTTGCCTGCATGTCCACAGGTTTTCAACATAATACATCAATATTGTCAAAATTATACAATGTTTTTTGATTTTGAAATCAGGCTCCCCATCACTCTTTAGGTGATGGAATCAAAAAGTCATCCTCCAGTTCATTATTGATCTGTGACTGCAGGTGCGCAGGCAGCTATCACATTTGACTGACGATTTGAGTTATGCCTCAGGTTTAATAGGGTTATTATATCCCTCTGAATGGATATGATGACACTGATGGAGAATGATGAAACAATTACCCTGGTCGGAGACTCTCTCCACGTTCTGTTATTGAGACATGTTGATCAGGTTTGTCAGGTTGCAGATGCTCTGGTTGACACTGCCATTGCTATCTAACTCCTTCACATCCACGAGAAACTGCCCGTTGATAATATTCTCTCCACAAGCCAACATCAGCAAAGTGAAAGTACTCAACAAATGCCAGGGGTAATATAAAATCTGCGTCATCTGTGTTGTACTTCAAGGTACTTCAAGAAGCCGCTGAACATCTTCCTGGGCTTCATCCCGGAGATCGTCTTCATGACGAGCCTATTTGGCTACCTCGTTCTGCTGGTCTTCTACAAGTGGACAGCCTATGACGCCTTCACCTCCAAGGACGCGCCCAGCCTGCTCATCCACTTCATCAACATGTGTCTCTTCAACTACAACGACCCCACCAGCAAGCCCCTCTACAGGGGACAGGTGCTCCCTCCCTCATCCACCCCTCTGCCTCTCCTAGCCCCCAGCCCCCCCCCCCCCCCCCCCCATGCACTAGTATTGTTTAACCCTGGTAGAGAGGTGCACAGCAGCTAATAGTGATTAATAGTAATTAAATGTACTTTATTTTCTCGTGGTCGGAGGTCAGTCTCAGCTACAGAACAACAGCACTGGAGCTGGCAGGGATTTTGTGTCTTGCTTGTGTAGGAGTTATTCTTGCTATTCTTGCTACATGAGCCTTGAACTCAGGTCATCCAGTTAAAGGACAGTCTGTCACACTACTGTTGCAAGCTTTACCAGACCCACAGTGGCTTTACTCCAGCCCACATGTAGTGTCAGAGGGAAATGTTATCAGGGAAGTCTTTTGCACAGCTAGTTACGTGTTAGTTACCACTCTACCTGGTTTGGTCTTAAGTTTTCCATCTAGCTTAGTGGTTCCCAACATGGGGGTCCCGGTTGGGAACCACATTGAGAGTAGGGCTGGGCCATAAGGAAATCATCATCATCACAATAATTTTTCTCCCATGCAGTGGAGGAGGTGGTTCCAATTGATGCATTTTTTAATCTATTTCATCTATTGCGTGGGAGACTGTTCCAGATGCTTCACATTGAAGCGTCTGTGCCTTACACAAACGGTGGGAAAGTTAACCATATGCACATCTTCCAAACTGACCACTCATCCTTGAAGCCTTTTCTCTCCTAAAACCGAAATATACTGTTTGACAGCACCTCTGAATTCTCACCTTTATATGGCTTGTCCAAAATGAGTTTTCAAGTGCATCGCCTTTGCCAATGCCTGAATGGGCTTCTTATGGTCTCCTGGGTGGGGGATAAAACACCCGTTGCAACCACAGCTGTTGAGAACTGCCGTAGCGTTTCTCTCCAACTGTACAAAACCGTAATTGTAGAGGTTTACTTTCCACCGGCAACAACACCATTCAATTCCACTCTAAAACGCACATGGACAAGTTGCACAAAGAGAATTGTGCTTTATTGTGAGTGTTTTTAAACAGTGTGTTTTGGTTTTGGAGTGGTTGGTTTAGAAGATGCACCTATGATGCACTTCCCCTCCTCCAGGACTATAAGTCGCCTAGCCCTGTTTTTGGACTGTCGCAACCTCTGTGTGACCAAAAGGGGCTATTAGTAGCCAAAATTATCACTTTACCTCCAATGTCTTATTACCTTGTTTATCCACAACAGCTGTTAACATTTAAGATTCTCGTGACTGTTGAGCTGTCACTCTCTGTGCCGACACCTTATGTGCTCATCTCTTCTGTCCGTCTGGCTTTTGATACCAAAGCAAAAGCATGTGGTGTGCTCTGCCTCTTTTAGGGAACGGGCCATGTTGTTGATATGATTGGTTAGAACTAGCTTTGTTTCTGTAATGTGATTGGCTGTTGGTACATTTCAAGCAATGGACCCTATCAACAGCATATCAGTTTCTCATTATGATATTGAGGGAATATTTTCTCTCACATTTAGTGTTTATATTGTTTCTGTCGGCCAGCCCTTGTCAAGAGCTTGTTTTTTTTTTTTCTCATTTGAAGCAATAACAAGCCAAAAATATTGCTCCTAGTGGGATTAATCAAGTTGTTTTTTTTTGTATTGTATTGTATTATATAACAGAAATTGGAAAGAAGAGCGGAATGAAGGAGAATGTAAAAGTCAGCCAAAGGGAAGTTTATCGCAGAGGACCAGTCAGACTAACAATTTACCAAAAGATTGCCATGGTTAAAGTGAATTTCCTGATCAGATAAGATAAGCATATGACTATTGTTAGATTAAAACAATAAATAACTGTAACGAGTACATGTGTTGCAAGAAAGCAAAGGGAGGGTTTTTCTGTACCAGCAGTGAGAGGAAGGACTGAGACCAGGATCTGTTCAGGGGATTAGCATCTTCTGATCACTGCTTCACATCACCAACACCTCGTTAACCTCTCTCTGTTTGAATCTGTAGATGGGGATCCAGGTTTTGTTGGTGCTGATTGCGCTTGCATGTGTACCCTGTATGCTGATTGTGAAAACTATGGTGCTTCGGCGTCAGCACCTGTGGAAAAAGCACCTGGTATGTGAATCTGACCCCCGCCTATAACCTTACTGCCACCTTTGATGAATAACATTTATAACCTTTGGTTTAACCTTTTTCTTTTCACTCCTATTCTGCCATTCATTTCAATGCACATTGTACTGTGTAATGTGGTTGGTTGTGTTGCCATGAAAAATGCTTAAAGCCTGCCTTGGAAACGCTTGTATTTTGGTGGGACATTTGTCAGAAACACTCCACGGAGTGGAGGGCACCCTAACAGCTTATGATCAGCCTCTTGTATCCATCCTTATTCTACCTGTATATTTGATGAGTTCTCATCCAAAATGCTATATTTCCAACAAATAAGAGTGACCTGAAATACCTGATATAGCAGCATTGTTCTCACTGGTTGTCTTAAACCCCAAACAAATGCAGTCCCATCAGACTGAAGAGCACTACCAATTAAATAAGAATTACGATTAGCATGTTCATGAGAGGAGTCCATTGTTGTGGTATTCATAACTTGGCCCTGATTTTGAATTAGATTTAATCTCAACCTTTTGACAGAAGTATATTAGCTTTTGTCACATTTTAATAAGTTGATTATAGCTTTAGTTAGCCAAAATTGAAGAGATTTTAGTCCGATTTTGGTCGTGCCTTGTGTGTCTAAATATTCTGAGGCGAACATCCACGGCCCTTGTTGACATTAGCTTTTTATAAAAGTTGGTGTGCCGCATGCATTTTTGTCACAGTTTGTTTCAGCTGTTTTGTTGCCGGTTCTCGTCTAATTTTCAGTGGGATTGTAGATGAATATCTTTCCTTCCACGAACCAGTAACGTGTTCTCATGAGTTGAACTACTTGAGTGGCATGCATATCAGGCTGTCACGGCTGGTGAGTGTGAGGCAGCAAGGAATAGGACCCTCCAGCGCTCCAATAACTGAGCGGGTGGATGAGCGTCCCTGTACTTGGTGGGTGGTGCTGTGCCTGGAGCAGATGACCTGCTGGGGTCACAACCTTATGGAAGTCCTGGCGGTTCGTTTAAAGGCACAGTTTCTGAATACGGGCTGTGTGCATTTGTGCTTTATGATCAATCACTGGGCTGGTATATGAACTGAGAGACTGTGAGGAGGGGGGCGGGGAAGGCCAGGCGACTGCAGAGCAGATGAGAGAAGTGGGAGCAGGTGTGTAGATGGGTGGGGGCAGTCAGGTGATAAGGAAAGGAGGGGAAGTCAGATGGCGTCTGGTGGATGGGTGGAAAATGGCAATGAAGGGGTCTGGGGAACAGGGACTGTGGCTGGAGAGGAGGGACAGAGAGACAGACCGTGACACAGGCACCTGACAATGTACCAGTTCCATTTGAAGTATTAGTACTATATTAATGCAGTATTAACATTATGTTATCAAGTTATTTAAAATCAATATATATATATATATGTAATATTTAAATATATTAAAATTCTTAGTTATTAGTTAGCTGACATTCCAGATCCATATTAGCCACCCCCAGCTAACTAGCCTGCTGACAAGCCTGCTGGTAGCTCAATGATCCAACAGGACATGTTGATTTTAGTCCTATTTAGACCAGAGTTTCATCTTTGCCAATTTCAACTTAAAGTTTAAGTTTTACAAAATGGACTCTTCAACTCTGTTTGTTGAGGTTTAACTCAGCCAGTGAGATTGTCTTGCTCTCCAATAAATGGTTACCCCAATCTGATACTGTAATACTGGTTTAGTCTATAAAAACAATATTGTTTTACTAGCCGTGATATCAGTAAATTACTGTATCTTTGAGCATTTTGATTTTTTTCCTACTTTTTATTTATCAAAAGTGCTTCACAAGTGGTGGATGTATTTCATTTTAGAATGAAAGCCTTCACTTTCTGTGCTGGGTGCCCTGTTTTACTCAAAAAAAAATTGGAGTTCATGAAGAAGAAAGCGTTCAACCCAAGGCTTGCTTTAAGCTAGACACAGCTCTTGTGGCTTTTGTATCTAGTCCCAGAAGAGGGAAGAAACCCCTGCAGAGAATCTAGAGCAGTCTTTAGAGCAAACAGGCGTGTCCTCATCATGCACCGGACTCACCCAACAGGGCACTCAGAAGTTCGGAGGGGTGCGGGTGGGCAACGGGCCCACGGAGGACGAGGCTGGCATCATGGACCACGACCAGCTCTCCCAGCACTCGGAGGAAGGAGATGAGGTGAGCCCATGAAATATCACCAAACATCACTGATTCAAATTCCATCCTCTTCCAGACCGTCATTTTGTTTGATTTTAAAATGCGTATCGTTGTGAGTAGGGTTATGACTCTTACTATGCTTTCACTATGGCACATGGTCTTGGACTATTCTCTGTGTTCTCTGTATGTTACTGAGACAGTGCAAGATTTTTACTTTGTGTTCTGAAAGTGAACAACTTCGTTTTCCTAAAGAAACCCAAGACTTCAGAAATAAACATGACTACTTGACTTTGACTGTAGCTTTATTTGATGGGTAATTTTGTCTCTGTATGCCAAAACATATGAAATACATACCTAAAATAAAATATCCTCTTTCTTAGCATTGGCCTTTTACCTGCTGTGCCTTTTAGCTGATGTTGAGGTGCTGACACATCATCCACCCATGAGCTTCCTCATGTCAGCTCCCTTTAACAGAAAGAAAAAGAGAGGACTGCATTAGATATAGACACTAAAGACTAATTTTACATTTTTCACTTTGAATTCTTACGAAATAAAATGTTGGAAAGTAAATATACAGGAAAAAATAAAAGTATATATGTAGAACTGCAACTAAAGATTATTGTCATTATTGATTAATCATCTCAACTGTACAAATATTACATAAGAGTTTTTAATAGCTGACTTAAACCCTTAATCAAGTGCCAAAATTGCTGTGGACTAATCATTTCAGCAGTAGATTTGGGACATACCTTAATACTGATTCTGATTGCACCTGTACCTGCATGTAATTAAAACTGTTATCTTTTTTTTCTGGTGGGGTGGATGTGGTATTCAAACACCTAAATGGTGTTTTTGTTGCACTACAATCACTTGTATTTGGGCTCAGACTGTCAAAAGTTCATAACTAAAAAAAAAGCACTTCTTCCAGCGCCATGCTTCACTCCCTGTTGTACCTTCTTATCAGAGCGCAGTATTTTTTCCTGAGTAGTAACGAGAGATGGGGGGTGATGTGGGCACAACAGCGTGCAGAGAGAAAGGCCCGGGCAGGGATGGTTTGGAACAGATAAGAGATGGATTTTCCATTTCAGAAACATAAACAGTGAGGTGGTTTTCATGAGAACCAGCGAGTGGAATATCTGAGAATACCACCCAGTTTTTTTTCTATCTGTGATTCAGAGGTTTGGTGTCTCCCAGGTCTCCTGCATAATACATCACTGAGTGTTTATGTTGAGATAACATACTGCATAACTTTAATGTCATCATTGTTCCAAGCGTATGATGAACTTATCAACAGGGTTATGGAATTTAATATTGCGTAATGTTCGGAGTATCAAATTACTGTAAGAGTATCTGGCTGGACAACTTACTAAAGAAAATGCAGTACATTGTAGTACAACGGGTATATGGGAAAACAATATGTAACCGATAACTCTT